>NC_088201.1:51913932-52215977 GCF_037126465.1 Ornithodoros turicata
GCGGGTCATTTGTTGGAGTAATTAATTGGTTTCGGTTTACATATTTTGTCGCGGCTGGTCGCGGTGAAGCGCAAAAGGACGCTCTCCCACTCCCTTATCCACAAACGAATTACGTGTTCTTGATCTTACTTCGCAAAGGAGAGCAGAGGTGGGCATCCTCACGAGGGCAAATGAGGGTGAGGGTGCCCTCATGATAGTACATGACAACCAATGACCTTATCAGAGACTGATGTAAGAAATGGAGGCAACAACACGCGCTTTAAGTACAATAAGCGCAAATAATGGCATATATTCCGTATTGCCACAAGTTGAAATATTGAGCTTTTAGTACGGCAGTGAAGTTAGGTGAAAAAGTACAAGAGGTCTGTGTGTACATAAAGTAATTTATTTAGTAAGTCAACACATAAGTCACTAGTAATCCGTACAGCACGTCTACCTGATTGCTTCAAAACGAGGGTCTTGAAGAAAGGGTCCCCGAATTCCGGTTACAAATGAATATGTCTGCTATTTAAATTATATTGATCGATAATATAAAGTCATATAACAGACAAAAATGCAAAATGTACAAGTAATTCGAAGCATAGCTGCATACCATCCGGAAACGACTTCCGCAGCTCCATTATCATTCTCGCTTGAGAGATACTCGATAAAAGCCATTCCTGCCTTGCCAGTATGAAAAACAACTCAAAATTGTTCGGTTTGTGCAACTTCTCTACCCATGTACCCTACGTCAAATTTTTACTGATCGTACATGTAGTGGATACTTGTTGCAAGCAGGACGAACCAAGCAAGGCAATGAATCTTAGTTGTGGGTACTTGTAAGTGGTTGTCAGGAATCAACCAACGAAGCAGTAAAAAGCCAACTACAACGTATACACCTACCCGCTCCTAATACTTTTTTGATTCCGTGTTAGCGCCGCGAAGCAACTGTGGCTATGAGCGACGCCACTCCTAATTGAAAGAGCAATTGTGAAGTGAAAACGTTTTACAGAAGCAGGTTAAGGTGAGCTCGACGAGGCAAAAATTATAACAAGTAATGAATGTATTTTAGAAAGAAGGTTGAGGTGAGGTGAGGTGAGGAAGATACTTTAGAATGAAGGTTGAGGTGAGGTGAGGAAAACTTTTCAGAAAAAATTGATGTGAGGTGAGGTGCGAAAAAAGTGCTCTGGAAAATGTTAAGTGAGTTGAGGAACATTTTTCAGAAACAAATTGAGGTGAGGTGAGGTGACGAAAATAATTTAAGGAGGTTGAGGTGAGGGACGAAGTCCCCCCAAAAATGAGGTGAGGTGAGGTGAGGAAAAACATCTGTGACGAAAATTGAGGTGAGGGCATTTGCCCACCTCTGAAGGGAAGTGCTGAAGAAAAATGGAAAGCATGTGATATCAAGGTACTATGTGATTTTCTGTGTTTCGCCCGTGCGATCATAACAGAGAAAGGGCGCATATCAGTCAGATAAGCGATGTGGGGACAGGCGTAGCCTGTCTGACGCTGTTACTTTTCCTTCAGCACTCCCCGTTGCGAAGTAAGCTCAAGAACACGTAATTCATTGGTGGATAAGGGAGTGGAAGAGCGTCGTTTTGCGCTTCGCCGCTACCAGCCGCGGCAAAAATATGTAAACCGAAACCAATACATTACTGCAACAAATATCCCGCTTCAGTGGCAGATTTTGCTCTAAAAGGTGTCCACTGAAGGTCCCACAAGGGGTAGCACCCATTTTTTTGCCGACGGCGCCCTGCCTTAGAAGTTATGTTTTTCAAGAAACTCATTTGAATTTTTATTTAAATAATGAGCGCCTCCCACTCAGTCACACAGCACGCAGCCTGTAGGTGGTATCGGACAGATATTTGTAAAAAAGAAAGTTCATCGATTGGTGCACCCGTTCGTGAATTATTTAGCCCGGGGATTTAACTGAGACACCCTGTATATCAGCGCTGTACGCTGTTCGTGCTTCTCCATTGCGGTTGTAAACTGTGAACTAGCTTCTGTGTTTGTATACTGCGTATACAGAGTATACTCTGTAGGTCGTGGTGTGATTCGACGTCCAACTCTAGACCTACTCGGCATCGTAGCTATAGGTTCTTCGTGTATTCCCTCGGGCCAGAGAAGCCTCACGAGTCCTCCAAAAGCTCAGCCTTAGGCGAAGCGTAGTTCCGTTCTCTACCATAACAGATCTTAATTGTTACATGGCAAAGAATGCTGGCAATGTTGACTGATGGCGTAATCTAATAACATGGCAGTTTGTGACACGCATATCGAAGAATTCAATTCTGTAGCAGTAACTGGAACATATGTAAATTTGTATTGCCAACTGTAGGATGGGACAAGCACAGTACTTGTCCACATCACGCTTCAAAAATAGTAGTGCCCTCGCCCTAAAAACGAAGAGCAAGCATGCACTTTGGCATTTCTTCCCTAAAATTAAACAGATACTAAACTCTAAAGTAAACAGATAAACAGTAGATATATGTACATTTGTGACCGATATCGGTGGCATTACATTGTGACTCACACTGTGTTTGTCTCTCTGCTCTGACTGTGGCTCTTCGTTTTCTCTCACCGACGGAACTCCTCCTCCTCCTCCTAATCCTTCTACTACTACTCCTTCTCTTACGACCGTTATATATATACGCTACGTAGAAGAACTAGGGTATAGCCAGTCCGACTTCGTCGCGACTCACCTCCTCATTTCTGTTCGTCGTCATCATCATCATATGTACATTTTCATATGCTCGTACGATCGGGAAAGTGCGGTGACGACGGCTGTCGTCGTCTACCATGATCATTTGCTGGCGCCAGGCGTGACGGCCGACGGCCTAAAGAATTTTACAACTTTAGTTGCTGAAAACAGGTGTATTCTTATAAAAACACCCTATCCCGCAAACTGAAGGAAATGGTGTAAAAAGAGCATTAGTAAAGGTGTAATATCGACATACACGACATCTTATCCCACCGTAGATCATTAAGGGTGTAAATGAGGTGTTGAAATAGGTGTTTGCGTTCTATACACCTTTTTTACACCCTATTTGAACTCGAAATATGGTGTTGAAAATGGTGTTTTAATTGGCGATATGTGAACAAAAGAAAAAGCATACTGGTTTCAGGCTCCGCTCAACAGGTAATCACATAATAGACGATAACCTGAGTTAAGAATAGAGTATTTAACAGGGAGGGATGTCAGGAATTTTAGCTCTTATCTTTGACTCGTTGCAGACGTATGTGTTAATTGCAAAGACGCATTCCTGTTGTACGCTGGAACCCACGGCTGGAAGTCTACCGTTTTCAGGGTGCCATAGAAGCAAAAACGTCAGACTGCATGGCTCGGCATGGCTCTGCCGCGGGTGCTAGCATTATGCTTCCAGAAACACCCTTTTGACATGGGTGTTTTGACATGGGGGGGGGGGGGACGGAACAGACTCCTACAAAAGGTGCTTTCTGCACAATGCACCTTTTGCGACAGTGTTTTTTATGGAATACACTGATGTAAAGGGTGTTTTAAGCAACACCAATCTCAAAGGTGTAATAAAGGTGCCTGAACATGTTGCTTGTACACACGACCCTGTTAGTTTTAAAGCTGCCCTCCTCCAATCCACGGCTTCAGATTCATCATGCTCTTCCCATAGCACCACCTGGTCTTCTTCCCTTATCAACTTGATATTTCATTTTTCACTTTTTGTAGTACTTTTGTTATGTGTTTCTATTGTACTTTTCGTATGTGCTTCTCACCACTCCGTTATGTAATACCCCCTGGGGATCTTTAACGTACTTAAATAAATAAATAAATAAAATGTGTCCGCCAGTGGACAAGCCATTTACACCTAAAAAGGTGTTTTAGAATTTACTGTGAGCATTTGGATTACCTCAAATAAGTACTCTGCGAAGTTCCACAGACATAACGTCCATAACACTGGGGTACTTTTTGTAATTTTCGCGATGACTTAGTTTTCGCGACTATGGCAACCATCATTTCCCCCGAAATACTGGTAACCATGACAGAAAAGTACAGGCACTATTGTTTGCAAGAAACGAGTGTCACGAAGCCCAAGACTGAACTGACTCAATTTATTCGAGCGCTCTCATTATTTTAGCACACAACAACAACAACAACAATAAATGAAGGAGAAGTGATGATGACATGGGCACACCCTTAACACAGGTGGCAACGTTTTCAATAATCGGGGTATCGATTCCACAGTGATTCCATCCACACTTACTCTAAGCTCTGCGATGTGAGGTTTGAACGGTGGCGTCGGCGTCACGCTCGCCGAGGCGCAAAAAAAAAAAAAAAAAGGAAAAAAAGAAAAAGGAACCGTTTTTAGCTACGTGGAAGAACATTATTATTGTTATTACTTATTTCATCACTGAGTGATAGGGACCAATGACAAACAGCCGTTTGACTGCCTTTCATTTTTCTCATTTTCTTTTTTAATAAACCTTATCACCCCCCGTTTAACTGCGAATCCAAGGTATGCAAGTTCGATCCCCGATGTGGCTGAAAAATGTTTCGAGGTGGGGATAGGTGGACGAGGACTGTCATTTGACAACTGTGATGGGACGACGGCATGGTACGGTGCGCTCTACAGCTGAAAAACCCTCCAAGGCACATAATGTGATCTACGTTAAAATACTTGTGGTACAATATAATAATTCGGGGCTTTACGTCGGAGGACAACTGTGGACTTGTGGTACAGGCCCTCGGCATAAACATGGTGTATACTGATCAACAACACTATCAGTTGTGGTAAATAAACATTCATTCTGTCTTTCCGTCACCTTTCTTTTCTTTTCTTTTTTTTTTATGTTCCTCTGGTCTAGTCACCTGTTCGAGGTCTTGAGAAATACCAGCTATACTGGTCTCAACTGATACCTTAAAACGGCATTTAGCAATTCAGCCCTCTCAGAATTGGCATCACGGCACCTTGGTCGTATTCCGCTTTCCGTAATAGTGAGCGCTAGGAAATTAATCAGCAATAAAATGTGCATTGGCAAACGATATAGTATTGTGACGAAAATCTCGGTTCTCTTCAGCTTGATATGTTCGTATCGAATGACGACGACTCGAAATTGTGCGCGCAAGTTGAAACGTTAGTTGTTTATTTGAAAATTTGAAAACGCATTTTGTGAGGAACAGTTGTGAATGCATAATGCGTACAAAATTTATTCTGCCCTGCAAAATTCCTGCTTTATTTCTTTCTACTCAGCCAAGTCCTCCGGTGCAGGGTTTGGCTAAACGCTAAGACGAATACGACCCACAGCAGAGACTGGGAGTCTTGCGTCTCGTATATTTCTTATCATTTACTTCAAAACACTGCACCGGATAATTTTATTACGTAATAATTGTACGCATTGCGTTGCGTACACCGTGCTCTACTGAGTGAAATTGCCCTCGTTTCGTACACATGGTATTGATCACCTCCCACTCCCCTCCATGCAAGTCCCTCCTTACCAACGACATTGTTTCTCACTTGCCGCTAAACGACTGAGTAACCAGTAGAGCCTTAAGAGCCTTATCCAGCGGCAGTTATCTAAATGTGCGCCACTGCAGCCAGACGCCGATGCATTAGGTAGGCTGGTCACGGACTTCCTGGAGGGTCAGCTCGTTTGCCACCCCAGCGCACGTTTCATAGCGCCATATTGCGGCACTGATATGGACCGATCGAAAAAACACACACACACACATATATGTGTATACTGCGATGTCCAGCGCGTATATCAGCTTCCAAGCCGCAGACGTGACCATAGCGAAAGCTCCGCGGATCGGAGTCACTTTTATTTTCGTGTTTTTCTTTACTGTGGCGGTCACGCAAGGCCAGCGACCCCTTTTCGTTATCGCCCATCTTGAAATAAATTTGTATTAAATGCGTTCTATCAGGGTGATTTGGGTGATGCATAGTGTGGGACCTGTACTTCTTTCCGCTTTCGGCTCACAGTTAGATTTCGACTGTATCCTGCGGTGTCGGCCACCTTTGAGAACATTCATTCGCGATGTAAGCAGGTGACCTGCAAAGTGACATTGTTGCCATTAAAGCGCCTGCTGCAGCGTGTTTAAGCTCTCGTTGTTTAAGGTCTCAGTTACTACGAGGAATGATTCGCATTATCGATACATTGCGCTGCTGCACACCACGCCTCACCTGAGGATATAATCCATATTCATTTGTCTGTTTTTCAACCTCATTTGACACGTCTGAACGGCAAAAAAAAAAAAAAAAAAAAAAAAGAAAAAGAAAAGGAAAAAGAAACGTACCGCTTCCAGTAGCAGAATCGAAGGAAATTAGCGCTTGCCTATGCACCAACACACCAGCTGATTTTCCACACCAGGAAGTCGACTGCTCTGATGACAAAAGAATGCTCTTTTTTTTTGGGGGGGGGGATAAAAGAAGTCGTGACATCAAGATGGACGTTACGTTATCCCGCCCACGCCAACGTCAAACGACCCGAAAGGTCCAATTTCTCCCCTGTCTCTTTTTTTCCCTTACAAAAAGCAAACAAGCGAACATATATATATGCACACCACTGATATAACTTTTGCGTGCTTCCAAAATACGGATGCGGTCGTGAACAGGAACTAGCACCGTGTAGTAGCCTTGAGAGGTTCTAATTCCGTATTCCGGATCTCCCGGCGCCCTCAGGCTTCATTGGTTTTGCCCCCGCTTTCATGTCTGTAAGCACCAACGTGTCTATGAACCACAGTCGCTCCGGAATAGCGGCGGACTGTGTGGAAATTGTAATGAAAATGGCGAAAGAACAGACAAAAGCATTTCCGTCATATTGAGCGCCCAAAAAACATAACAGAAGATTGACGACGCGAGAAGAAAGAGGGCTAGAAACACGGCCATCTTCTTCCAGCAGCAAAAAAGGAACATCAATGCGACGACATTTCTGGCAACCCGCAAAAGACAACGGGGCGCGTGGTGCTTCCAAATTTAGCCGCCCCCGTAAAAGAGCGCCGCTGCTATTATTCCAGATGGTTTGGAGACTCCGACAGTCATATTTCTTGCAGCGTTCTAAAGGCAGCGACAGGCAACGAACGCCTGATGGCACGTGGGCCTCCAGGACGGCGTAAGCAGCGCACCGTACTGGACGTCAAGGACACAACACAGTGAGCAGGCAAACAGGAAGGCTGCTACACAAAGGGAAAAATCGAAAGGCGACAACTCATTACAAGCAACGGAGTACGAGAAAGTCCGAGGTTTACTTGTCGTTACGTGGCGTGAGACATATACCATGAAAGACGTGCGAGACTTCAGTTGTTGCCCTGAAGTGCGCAGCCCATTGGAAAATGTGACTACAGACAACGAATTGACAGTATGTATCATGCGACTGCGAGTTATACCTATACAGATGACTGCGCAGCCTTCACTTAACATGTCATGTTGAACTGTCCCTGAGAAGCGCATTGAGGCCTCATCAGCAGTCTTAAGTGTGCAAGAAGTATATAGTCCTTGGTTTTTGCGCTCTGTCGCACATGAAGGAACATTTCGCTGCTCAATATTTAGTTGTTGCGGTTTGAAGCAACCACACGAGGAGGTAGTCGCGTAGCTACGAGCCTCTTTCATGTCCATATTGAATAACACTTCCGGCGTGTCGTCTTTCGTCGCTATCTTTACCCGTTTTTCAGCAATCAGCACGGTCGTGCGTGCTCAGATGGTGCCAGAAACATCAGTCATGCATACATGGATTCCACCATAAGGCCTCTTAATACGACGAGAAATAAACGGTGCAATGAGGCAAGCGTTTAAACAGCGTCAGATCTCTAGAGTTACCGTGTCGGCGCTGTTATTATCTGGAATTCTATACTGAGGTAATGGGAACTTTCATGCACGTGCAGTAATCGCCATAGACAAGCTTCTTTGGCGTGTGGCTGTACAAACAAATCCGAAAGGATTATATGAAAAGCCTGCAAGTTGAAAGGTTAAGTATACAAAAATTTAAGGTGGAATGTGAATCTTTTATTGCTGCTACGCAATCAAGATTTCTTCCTCGGTCTCATGTAAAAAAATACTATGAAACGCTAACAGCCCTTGCGGACACGGAGCACGTCCTCCTACGCTGTTTATATACACGAACGACAAGGTCCTGTTTGCGTTTGTCAGTAGGCAAAGTTACAGCAAGGTCTCTGAGTTTAAGAGTGCTACTTGGCCCTTGGGCCAACTCATCGTTGCAGCGCCCGACCATGGAAGCCCTTGGAAATGTCCTTACGGACACATGACTGGCCTCTCGTCTTCAACCCTCTTGCTCGTTTTAGCTAGCAGCCAACAACCCACGGATGCAGAATAGCAGGACCTATATTTTGTGACCAACCTCTCTCTCTATTTTTTTTTTCTTATACCCCCCCCCCCCCCCCCCATCCGCTAACAGTCGTTGTTTCTTGTCACTTGCGAAAATGTGAGAAACTGCTACCTCAGTCAGGTATATAGACAGCGTCCTATCATGGTTTCGAAATCGCTATTTCATGAGATCATCGGTACACCGTTACATGTCTGCCAAGACTACGTCCCCAAGACGCCAGCCGAGTATCTCGCCCGCTCGCACGAACAGCGGCAGTCGGGACGTCGCGGAGAAGTGGCGGTAAACGATGCTGGCGGCCGTGCGACGTCTGAAGACCGTTTGCAGCCACCCACCTCGAATCGCGCCTCTCACTTTCGACAAACACTCGTCGCTTGTTCTTGGCATTGAACCCGGCCACTACCTCTCCTCTGCTGCCGTGCTTTTGGAGCACGGCCTGCAACGTTTGCCTTTTTTTTCTTGCTGCCTGCTTTGTCCAAGCTCCGCAGGGAACCGACCGGCCTCGCAGGGCAAGCTCGATTGTTGACTCTCTAGCTTTAGCAGTTTTAACGTTTACTCGTCATACTTCTGCATGCTTTTTGTACTCTTTGTTTCTCCAGTTCTGTCTACATGGCCCCTGTTTCAGAGAGGGATGATCGTGCTTTTGACTGATCGTTGAAAGATCGTTAAAACTTTTGACTCGCGACTCACAGTGAAATTATATGGCGTTAACACACACAATTCGTTTTGCGCGACTTGGAAATGCGTTAAGTTTGTTACAGCTAATTTTTACCCACGCGCCCTTAAAAAGTTGAAGCATAGATGAGCGGCGGCTGTAATTTGTAAACAAGGAAAAAGCAACAAGAAACGAGAAAAAGAAAAGTAGATCCGTATAAAGTATAGTCTTGCTTATTCATTTGTCTGTTTGCTCGCATGTTGCTAGCACCATGACACACTGACGTCTTGCCGCGGGACACACTGTTCGCGACAACTGTGAAGCATGCCACTTCACGTCACTGCAAGAGCTGCAACTGGAGCAAAAGGGCAGTCTGCTGCAACTGTGGGATAATGACATGCTTAACACGTGCATCATACTCCACACATATTTGATACCTTTTGGCAAATATTTTTTTATGCCGAAGACTGCGGAGTCAGTAGCGCACGTTTAAATAGTTTATATCATTTTATTTCATGATTATAGCTTTTTTTTGTATGTGTGTTACTTTCAATGCTACTGTTGTCCACCCTTCATCTATTTTATGGTTCCATGTGTGCGTGCCCTTTCGCACTACCCTCTTTAACGTATTGAAGCATTTTTCTTCGGCTACGCTAAGGACGAAACGCAATTTTCCACTATGAAGCGAAAGCTTAGTTTCTAATAGAGACATCTAAACACGTTTTGTCAATGAATGGCGGCCACTATCTGCCGCTCGCATCTCCAGCATCCTTAACAAAGATGGTCTTTGTGGCTTGTCTTACGTTAAGCAGCAAAAGGACGTGACCGGTCTCCACTGGACTAGCGCACGCCGCTAAATCATTCACGCTATCATCGCGGGTGTTATCCCGCATTACTCTGTTAGAGGCACTACGTCATTATTGTGAGTAGCGAAGAAGCTACGCCATTCATCTTCGAACTCGCACGGGCACGGTTGGGTCAACCGTGCCCGTGCGAGTTCGAAGATAAAATAGCGCACATTTTACGGGACGCGCGCGGGTGTGAGTATGTGCCAATTCCAATGTGTTATTGCATTTTATTTGCTTGAACTTGTGAGCATGTTTGCCACACGAAATGCATGCTTCGCTCCTAATATACAGAAAAATTGTATAGGTAGTGTTGTTAGTGAGGAGCTACGGGTTTTTTTTTTTAAGCGGACGCGGTATTCCTGCAGTCTTAAAAATGTGTAAACCCTTGGTGACAGCCACCCCAAGTCTTCTATGTGCTTGAGAGGGGGCCAAGACCTTCTCTCCGCATTCTTCAACACTTTCTCGTACACCAGACCTCCCTATATGCAGCGATGTCAATTCGCGTGATGTTTGCTTCTGACGTTGCCATAAAGCTGCGTAAGGAAGACTTTATAAGTATGAAGGTATAAGAAGTAAATTGGCCCTTTATGGCTAAAATGTAGGCAGAGGAAGACATTTGTCAGCACGTAATTCTACTCCCGGGTACGTTCCTTTGAAAATACTATTAAAATTGCGTCTGCTGCGTTTTGCGGGGATTGCACTCTCAGGGACCTTCCATGCGCCTCACCAGAAAGCCAAATACAACCATGTTATGTGGCTATGTTATGTGGCCATATATCAGCTAAAAAAACTTCGACCTCAAAACCAGCGTGTCGGAAGCGAAGCAGCGTATTCAAGAACTAACCAGTAAGTCACAACCATGTTTATATACAGAGACCACACTGCGATAGACAACGGACGGGTATTAGAGAGGATTATGAACGACACGCAAAGATACGCGAAAACTCGTAGTGTAGTCCGGCTTTCCTTAGGAACCTCGTCTATAGTTCGATGACCCCCTCTGCCACTACTTTCTATGTTGCCGACACCTGCGCATACCGTATGTCGGGCTTCCTACCGCCTCCCACAGCAAACCTTCATCGTAAATCTACGTGTAAATCTACTCCAATTACTTCAATTGCCTGCATCACTACAATAAATTTTTAACCTTCATCTCACCTTATCCCGACTACAGTCGTGACGCTGTAAAGACAGCAACTGCGAGTCGGTGGGCACCGCCATCACCACCAGGACCTACACACAAAATATCGGAGCGAACCATTCAGAGCAGAACCTAGTCGATTCGACTTTTTTGTGCTACTTAAATACGTTTTGTCTGTATAACATGAAATGGCACCAATGCCGTGGCATATCAGACACGAGCATCTTGCTGAAGACCTGTACGTGAGGTCGTGGCTGCTGCACACGCTTTGCATACACACCTCTCCAGACATCTCCCCAACCAGTGCTTTATTTTTCTTTGAGTTTGCGATGAGATAAATCCTTCCGCACTATGTTTGTACATATAACTTTTCGAGTGTCGCTAGCGGGAATCGGTTCATATTTCCGCTTTAAAACCGGTATATCCTTGCGTCCAGATAAATGATCTTACGTGTCATCGTCCAAGTTCCTTATGCGTCAAGATTTAAATTCGCCGCACGTGCATTACCTCTAGCTTCGATTATCTGCGCTAAAAACGCAGTGCACCGAGATTTCCATCGCTGGCCCTGATTTTTGCGTCTTGACTTCGCCCCGTGATACTGATCAACGGGTCCTGCTTATGTTCCACGGAATGTTCCTCGTTTGCAAAGGGCACAGAAGGTCTTGACATATATTTCGCCGTTATAGTGTCAAGTAGTGCTTTGACTCTGCTGCATGTGTCGTGCGCTACTGATAGCGGTGCGACGCTTGGTAGCTGCAGCAAAGTTGCCGACTTCTTCTTTGGCATACTAAGAAATTAGCTGACACATCAGTGCCCTCGTGGTACTTATTTCTAGTCCAGCCTTGTGGAGGTGAAGTCGATTGATCTCGTGTTTTGGGCCACTGTTTTACGGCAAGGTCGAAATATATTACCGTATCTTCCGGTATATAACGCGCACTCGTGTATAACGCGCACCCATAAAAACGGGCCGAATTTGAAAGTTCGATGTATAACGCGCACCGCAATGTTGCTACAAGCTTCTGTACTGCCACCAGTATACACAATAAACAAAGGCGGTGTATCATATATGCATATGCTTTATTTGAAACACATTTAGTCAAAGCTGTTAAGCTCCGATGCAACAGAGTCGGTGTCATAGTATACTTCAGTCTCCTCTCCGCTTTCGCGTCCCTTCTCAATCACGCGAGCCTTCTGAAATGCCTTTGAGAACGCCTTTGAGAACGTGTTGTGTGTGTTCCCTTGTGCTCCTTGTCTCAGATTTTTCGTCGTTTTACAATGTACCAGCTCGCCTGCACCCTAGCACTTTTACCGTTCTGAAATGAATTCAGGATTATTGACAGCTCAACACCATCCTTAAGCAGTAACATGTTCAGTGCCCTTTCGCCGGTTTTGTGAACTGGCCATAAGACTTTTGGGAGAAAGCCACAGCACGCCCTGGAAGAGGCTAGAATTTGTACGTCACCGACCTGAAAATGAGCTGTGCAGGAAAATATTTCCGTGTATAACGCGCAGGACCTCTTTAGAGCACTTTTTTACTGTAACATACATGTAACATACTTTTACTGTAACATACACCGGAAAATATGGTACCTGAGCCTCATACCATGTGCGTGAAGTCTATATAGCTGAACTCTTTCAGGAGAATTAGGTAAATGAAGGAATAACGGAGTAAGGCTGTATATATAGTTACGAATAACAGGGAAATCGCTGAGGGACCAGCCTCCTAAGTCTTGAAGGGACCAACCTCCCCTCGTTATTCTTCTACCCATCACGACGAACTGAATCTTGTTTTACAAATGCTCGTTTCACAAAGTGCCACATTTATGTCAGCCTATAGCGAACCGTTTCCCATGGGAAAGTCTAACTAGGGAAACTAGTTTTTTTTAAATTTTTTTACGCACTTCGATGTTGAGTGCTATAATTAGAATTTCACACAATGACCTCTGCAGTCCGTCTCCATGTAACGCCATCTAACAATATAGAACAACGCAAAACTTGGCTTTCTTGTGAAAGTAAGGGACATCTTGGCTTTCGAATCAAAAGACTCGTCAGTGTAAACATTACAAAGTACTCGTCACTCAAAGCTCATGGCGACATACTCGAAAAGCATACGAGTCGCGCTAAAATTATTCGCCGCTACTCTTGTTCTCGTTCCCCTGGCCTTTGAAAGACACTTGAAGATCCTTAAAGAAAGGCGGCGGCGTCAGAGGGGTTGAAAAGCATCAAAAACGCGGTGGGAATAAATACATCATTTGACGGGAATGCGCTCGCGCATGGTTCTGGCTCATGACTATGAGGGCGCCTCGACTCGAGACCGACCACACACCGAGGCACCCGAGTCCGAAAATAAAAATCCCGCGCGCGATGGGCGACAGCGGCGCGTGTTCACACCACCTTCATTTGGCGGTCTCTCGGCGTTGCACCCGTCCACACGACCCAAGTACGTGGTTCACGTGCGACGTGTCTGACGACCTCTGGTGAAGGTAGCCCGATACGAACAAATCTGCGAGTCTGACGCTTCTAGTCAACAGCACATTTGCGAGACAATGATTGCGCATTCGTCTCAGCGGCATTCGTCTCTCTATACCTGGCAAAGAAAAGATACGCGGCATGAGAACAGTGCACATCGATACTTCGTAAGCGCAAGGCACAGTCGCCATCGGCCGCTATTTCGAAGGTCACAATGAAGAACGGTAGGAAAAAGAACGGAGGTGAAAAAAAAATGAAACCCTGCGAAAAGGCCTCACACTCGACCGCAGTAATAACAATAATACTTAAAAAAAAAATCGTCGTCTTGTTAAGCTCACATCCGAGCGAGCAGTGCACACCCCTTCGTGGGCGAGCGCATACGTACCCGGAGCAATAATTTGCGGTTCACGAAACCGAAACTAAAAAGAACCAAAAGAGAAGTGCAGAAGAAACCGTGGGACGGCCACGAAAGTTAACAAGAACAGTGCGAGAACGCGTCTAAAAACAACCGCTTCCCAGTTTTTGTATCTCGCCAGCGTAATCGGGGAGGAGCTGTCCGTGAAGCGTGGCTACGACACCGGAAGTCGGATCACTCAGCCATTCATAATCGTAGGCTACTGACAGGCGCTACCGCACACGACGACTATGCGAGCGCGTGGAATGCCGTGACAGGCGCGCAGTGGACATTCTGCCACAGTGAATAAGCTTTCATGCTGCCAAATTAGGTAGCCATCTACACTGTCATTTGTTCTGCCACTATTCTGCCCTTCTGTGCGATGTCGCAGGGTATGTTTGCCATGACAGAAACGGACGAAAAAAAGGATGATGGAAAAACTATGACGAGGCGACTTTGAAAGATTGCGTGTCCTTCTGAACTGACGGGTGCCCCTCGCGTGAATAGGAATCTATATACGAGTTGAATTTCACAGTAACGAGTTAATACCCACGTAGGGAATTGAACCAAAAGCAAATTTTACAAATTTGACCATGTTGCGACACCACATACGAGATGCACCTGGGTATGGGTGAGTCTGCCAAACTACTGCTGACGCACCACTGAAACCGCTCAAAACAACGCTACATGAGTGGTCTTATGCTTTCAGTACAGTCTGATGAAATCGCAATGCACTGTTCTACGTGGACGAACTCAAGCCGAACAGTACAGGTGGTCCTCTATTAAAAAAAAAGAAAATACATAGAGGAATAAAAACGGACTAAGTGCGGCATTGACTTCCTTCTAGGAGAATTACTCGTACTTCTGAGTAGATGCTTTAGCGGCAGGCACTCTTTTGCGCACTAAATGGAGTGACTGTTCACCCACGGTGCTGCGATGGCACATGGTCCCAACGCGCGCGGGTATCTCTTTATGATCGCTGTTATGCCACATGATTCTGCGGCTGAGTACCCTCTAACTGCTCCACAAACAGAACACGTTCTTATTCCCTTCATTTTCTTCCCCTTTTACCGGGAAAAGAACTGGGAGAGTGTGGAAAGGGCAGAAAGTAATGTGAAACTTTTTTTTTCTTTTTTTTTTTTTCTTGGGATGGGAAACCGCGAGAAAGACTGCGTGTTGCGCTTCCGTCACTGAACATCCGATAACCGCAGCTGGACTAGACCGATTTGGTAAGCGCCACACTCTCGTGGGAAGCGAATGACACAGTGTAGTAGCTAGACTTCTTGGAGGCAGTGTAACCATGGGAATACCCAGAACAAGCAACGAGAACGAGCATCCATTAAATATGGAGAAACTCTTGGGTCAAGCATTTGCTCCTCAGAAAGTTTTTTTTTTTTTTACATATATGTATATGTATTTTTATCAGTTTACTCCACGGGGCTAACCTCCAGCTTCGCATGTCATCGAAAACCGTACAAGAGGAATGCAAAAAGTTGAAAGTGAACGAACGTTCCTTATACTCTTCCCGCGAAAGTAGCGGCGAGACAGTTTTGCGCGCGGTTTGACCTTGCACTCTAGCCATGCAAGTTCTCTCAACCACTCTCATTTATGAGGGAGCACGTTCGCCGTACGACGACGTCGGATTCATACGAGCAGGAGATGTATGCCGAAGGCGCGTGCTTCAAAACGCGAGATGCCTTGGTGCAGACTGCGCCATATTTGCTGGCGGCCATCCTCCCGCAAGACAAACAGCGTGAGAACAGCGGAAGCGGCGGCGAGAATCCTCTATTTGCCGACGACTCTCTACCTTCTGGCCGAACAGAAGAAGACAAAAGGCGCTGGAAACGGCCGGTGAAATATGAGTTTCCGAGTCATTTGCGCTGCCACGAAATTGGCGATGCGCAGACAGTGCCCGAGTGCGGCGATGGCTCTGTAATTTGGAGGCCATTTTCGCCACCTGGGCAGCGAGGACTTCGCGCGTGCGATCGAGCTCACCTCGCGGTGCACGACGACGGCGTGTCCTGTTTGCTTTGTCCCGCACGAAGCATTATCGCCTTATAATAAACTGGGTGTTGCTCTTTTCTCCTTCTTTTGACGGAGCAGTATGTGGACGTTACTATTCAGGAGATCTCTCAAGACTGCAAACTGCTCCCGGTAATGCCTTACTCAGCCCATTAAAAACTTATTTTGTGTGGTAAACAGAAATGAATATGTGCTAATGACACAGTTTTTGATGTGCAGGGTTAATAACATTGGTCACTCTGTTGACATACGAAGGTGAGCTCTCTTTTGGACCCCGCATGCGCATAAACTGTACCTGATATGTATTAGACTCGAACACCCCTCTGAATATGATATTCGCATTGTTGCCGACACAGGGGCTAGCTGTAGTTATCCAAAATTCCTGGAGAAGGTATGAAAAAGAACGTTCAACTTACCTTAAACCTTGCATATATGCATTCATCTTTTTTCTTTGTTTTTGTTTTGTTTTTGTGACTTCACTGGAGGGTCACCTCTTTTTCGTTGAGGACGCAACACGCTTGCAGAACGAAGCTGCACCACCTACAAGGTCACCTTGTAGGTGGGGCAAAAGGTTGTCGGAACAACTAGTTCCGACAACCATTTGCAACAACAAAATCACAGTTGTGTTTCGGCAACGTATTCGAAAAGACGAACTTGGGAAAACTGCGCGTGTTCGACCAGGGGCTTTGATCACGATCGTAGAGCACGCGGCCCCCACTGGAAATTGTTCCGGGCGCACGATCCACATAGGCGCAGTCCTATTAGTCGGCAACCCATATGATTGACGTTTACAGGGCATTTCCCGGCTGCCCCCCCAAGTACTCACCCCCGCACTCAGGCATCCACCAGTGCTCGTAACGGAGCTATCAGAGAGCCCGTTATAGCTCAATCCCCGGCCATCCAGGGGCTAGCAGATGCGACTATCCTGAATGACCGTGTCCTACGGGAACTGGTGGATTTCTTTGTCTCAGCGCAGCGTGCGGCCGTGAGAACCGTTGTCCGGCCGATGGCCACTTAACCCCTTTCGACCCTGCGGGGTCGGAGGTCGTCTATCACTGCGGCTGGACAAAAGGGCGTACGAGACATCTGCGCGTGACCGGCACACGCCTGGAAGGTTCTATTTGTGGGAGGATAGATCTTTTGCAGTAGGAGCCAAAGGGCGTAATACGGCTGCTTTTGTGACTGCCGCTCGTTCGGTGACGCTGTAAGAGAGCATGCACAGAGGTAGTCATGTGTACGTATATGGGGTCGTTTAGCGTTAGTTGTATACCTGGAATGAGCGGAGAGGGGTCAGCTGCGTCGAAGCCAGCTTGTCATAAATAAGGTGATTGAAAAGACATTCATTGTCATTGACGAACGAAGTTAAATTAATGGAATTAGGAGTCATCAATTGCGAAAGTTCTAGATGTAAGTTCGTACCAAAGGTTGTTTAACAGTCTCCGTTTCAAGATGCAGCAGTTCTGTTGTATATACAGGCACGCAGAGAGAACCTGAAGAGGGTCTCGGGGACTCAGCGAGCGTTCTAGCGCGTTTCACAACTACAACAGCAAGTCCTCTAATGCCGGATCGAGTATACTCCTAGTGCGTTATAAAATAATGGAATTGGTGTGGCCCGGCACCGTTGGGCATGCTTTTGCTGGCCGATAAAGCAAGCAACAAGCCGTATTGTTAATGAAATGTATGTCGCTTGTCCGCGGTGCCGCATCTGAGAGCATGGCAAACTGGTACAGACTACGTAATACCGAAAATGTGCTGTCTGAGGCTTTCCCTGGGCTTTCTCCACCGTCTCCCGCTCTTCCCTACTATTCTCTTCTCTCTTTCCGCGTCTGTGCACCTCATAGCCACATTTGCATCGCAGTGGTACACATGGAATTCGGAAGAAGCATCGCATTTAAGTGTTCCAGAAGTTCTTTTTTCGTTCTGCATATACAGGGGATAAATGTTGCAAACACTGCGCATGCGCGTTTCTCTTCGTGATTTTTTTTTTTTTCCTGCGGATGGTATGGAAACTACAATGAGATCTCACGTCACATGTACTCTCTATTATAGCATGTTTTGTTCAGCAGCCTTCTACTTCTTGCAAGGCAGCGATCCGTTCGTGATCAGGTGTGTGCAGAGGAATGTTGTCGTCTGTATAGTATTGTGGACAACGTCTGGTTCTGAGTGCCATACCTGGGTAGTAATGTCATTACTGTAATGAAATTACAGTAATGAATTACTTTTTCTGGTAATTTGTAATGTAATGCGTTACTTTTGACATTATGTAATTTGTACTATAATTTAATTACATTTGGGCAGTAATTTTAATGACATTACTCATTACTTTTTACAAAAGAATCGAGTGTTCAGGTCAACGGTTTGTGGCATTAGAGAAGCAGTGTTTGCGGGCCCTATCCTCCGAACAAAACTTCCTGTCATCATGATACATTGTGTCATCTTCGTCACTGCATTGTGGAACGATACGTCATACGTGGCACCCTGACATGTAGAACAGACAAATAGAAGAGTGTGATTAAGCTCGCAGTAATGACTTAGTAATGTCATTACTTTTTCGTAGTGATTGTAATGTAATTTCATTACCTTTCAATTGCAGTAATCAGTAATGTAATTTAGTTACATTTTAGAAGTAATTTACCCAGGTATGGTTTTGACGAACTCCCTGTCGACTGTGTTTTTCTACGTTCTTCAGACGTCATTATCGTTGTAATGAGCATTGACCTTCCCTGTTACGGGTGCAATGACATTTGTCACTGGTATAGTGAGAAAAAGTTTCGCAGAAAAAGTTGCAAAGCTTTACAGCTCACTTAATCACTGTACTAGAATGTACATAAATGGATTGACGGTCGCCATACGACCTCTGGTGTTGCGCTAAAACCTACAATTCAGGAAACTCACTTTAGTCTTGAAACTCTCCAGAGCTCTTCAGAAGCCGCAACTCAATTGAAACAGTTTGTTCAGCATTTCATAGATCGAGGTTTGTATAGCGCTGAAACTAAGGGGGCGACAGGAAAACAAGAATGAATTAAAGGTCTTCCTTTCGCCTCTTTCTCGTTCAGCACTTTTCGCGAAGTTCATTAATCGAAATTGTTCATTTATCGATGCCTCTGATGAACTTTTCTGTGTAAAGTTCTGACAACAGGTCCTTAAGTGACAGTAAGTCTTAGTTTTGTGTTGACAGTTGACTTAGTTCAGTGTTGTGTTGGCCGGAAATTTGACAGTGGCAACAATCGACATTTGCCCCGCACATTGTGCGTGCCTGTGGTCTGCCAAGGCCGTGCTGAAGACAGGGAGGCGGTGGATTCGAATCCTAACACCGGCTGGCCGTCTCAGGTATTCCTTGGATTTTCCGAAGACTTGTTAGACGAATGTCGGGACAGTTCGCCCTAAAGTCTGCCCAGGACGCGTACTAACCCCCTTGTCCTCTCTCCATCTGCCCATGTCTGTGCGCCGCTCATAACCAGAGTTGCTTCGCCGCGCTAACACAAAATAAAAAAAAAACATTGTGTCTGATTTCGTTTACATATTTGATACAATCTCTCATGTCCTCTTAGATAGTTACGAGAAGGCTCCCCTGTATACATTATTAGTGTCCAGAAGTGCAAGTATCCTTACTGTTCTCCTCCAGTTTCAAGCTGGAAAGATAGGAAGCCATCCCGTAATAAAGTTGGTGTTGTTTTCCTCCAGTTTTTACTTTCCAATCTTATCAGTGCTGACGAAACAAGAAAATTCGTTGCAGCGCAAGCAACCCGTCAAATAGGTAGGTAACCGCTTCGGTTTGTCAACCAAATGCGACAACACACACGTATTTCCCAGGCTGCGCATCAAAGCTCATATAAACCCTAACGATATTTCGAGTCCAGTCGCTTAGCCAAGCAGCATTTGGCTTGAGTGAATCACAGCTGCGTGGATGAGGGGAACTGACCCGCCGCTCCAAATCCAATCTTGTTCCCCAGCCATTTTTCGAGTGACCCCAAGCTTTTCAGAATGGCCTCCGGATTCCACCATGTACAAACCAGGAGCGCCATAGGAAAATATAGTCGCGGTCGGTGGCGATGGGCAGGTGACAGATGTAAAATCAAAAGTTTGTACGGTTGGACGGGAGGGCTGAGGGTCAAAGGGGGAGCCACATGACGCTCTTGAGTTCCCCGTTGAGTGCGGATTAGAGTTGAGTGGGCAGCATGGAGGAGGAAATCGCGCTGAGGACGCCTGGATGTCTCGATGCTTTTGAACAGTGGGAACGGGTGGTATATGAAAGGATTTATTAGTGGTTCAACCGCTGGTACCGCGATAAGCTGCAATATTGTATAGGATACTTCGGGATCGCAGGGTAAGAGGAAAAAACGCGCGGGTTATTTACTCAAGAAAAATATTACTTTTCCGGTTCACCGGGTGACTGAGGTGACCCGCAATTCTTCTGCTTTTCTTTTCTTGCGGCGTTTTCTGCGACGAATGAAATGAGCTCCTGTGAAAGAACGACAAGCGCACGTGACCAGCTTCGCGCGAGAGAGGCCTCTATCCCGCACACTTTTGAAGAATCCTCCACTCTTCGAAAGAGCGTATCGAACGTCGTGACGTAGCCTGTTCCCCCGACATGTGACTCATGACGTAGACCGGCACAGCTCAAGCGGGTATGAGCAGCGCGTGAGCTGAGAAGAAGGAAATAAAGAAGAAAGGCACGGGGACTTGCCGACGTCAAGCGAGGATCGTGTCTGCCGTCCGCGACTGTTTTCTCCTGCTGTTTTTGTAAATATGATTGCGTAGTGACGATAAACCGCGGAGCGAAAATATTTTGCACGGAGACACCTGATGGACAGCTTGACGAATGGGACAGGGTTTCCAGTCATGTTAAATGTAACCTCTTTAAGTGCATCGCCTGCCCGAGAACGCACTCCAGACCGGTACGGGTTTGGGACACCCATATAGTATTTAAAGGACAGGAATAGCCACCCCAGAAACCATGTCCCAAGAATAACTAAACAGACGCTGTTATGACATCACAGAGAGTATGTCCGCTATAGCTGTCATGCGTACGCCTGGCGTTCTCCATGTGATAGATGCACTCGTTGTCACACCAGCGTGCTATAGCCCTCTCGATATCAAATCTCTTTTGAAATGCGTGACAGTGCGACAACTTGTATAAGTTACTTCGCTGCTCAAATCTACGCGCGTGTGATATATAGCTTGCCACAAAAATGAGATATCATGCGTCTCTCACGAGGTACCTTTCGGTCCAGTAGCAAGGTGCGAGAGAAGTTTTAGGTATTTCACGTACAGGAGGCATACCTAAGTATTACAGTTCACGAGTAACATATGCTTCTTTGACAAAAAATCGATTTGATCTTCCACTCCGTTGATTGCAGCCCAGAGAAAGTGGTGGAAGCGCTGTACTGATGACCGCGGCCTCACTAATACCACCCAGAAATTTCAGAACGAAGGAGAGAGACAAAAAATAAATAAATAAATGAAGGTCAAGAATACTGACTTGGATTCTGGATGAATCAGTCCATAAAAGTTTTGCCGTGGCCAAGAGGATACACCTCACTATAGAGCAGCCATAAATGTCAAGCAGACCCCGTTGCTACATATTGATCGTTGCATACTCCGAAAAATACCCGATGCATTAAACAACCCTACATTGTAATCTAAGGCGACGCAAACGAAATGAAACGTTCCAACGCAGATTACGCGAAGAGCCAGCAAGTGGAGCACGAGCCATCGGAACATGAACCATACTTCCCCATCAGCTTTATTTTTCCATGGGCCAAGAAAGCGTGATTGAAGCCTCCCCTACACGATGCCGGCAGCCAAATAACAATCGGCAAAGCATCTTAATACGAATCGGGCCGAATGACCAGTGTCCCTCCCTCGTCCGTCCGGGGATTTGGCCATGGCGTCTCCTGGGAGCAGCTACTGTGCATGTCCAGGCAAGCAGCGGGATTTGGGCCCCAGAAATATAACACATCATCCGGCGCGGATTAAGTCCGGCAAATCCGTCGGACGGCCCCGCGTACAATTTCATACCTTGCGGAGGGGAAAGATTTGCCGGATGAAAACGAAGAGTTGGCAGCCGCCAAAGAGCTCCCGGGAGACGCGCATTTCATAGGCGCTGTAGGGAAGTTTGGGGATGGCGGGAGCCAAATTGTTTCTCATAAACCGGGGAAACCGGGATTTACTGGGCAAGCTCAACAGTTGCTGCTGCCACACACGCGACGGTCCGTGGGGAGACCCTTGCCAATGTTCTGCAATATTTCGGATGCACCACCTTCTGATTCCGTCTCCGAAGTGGAGCAGGTGAAGGTGAGCGCACCGAGTCTAACTTCTGCACTTGACTACGCCTGCATAAGTTTGAGATATGAATCGGAAAACACAACCATAATGGCCTATCGTGTACAGCGCGAACCAGGGGAGGTGGATTGTTTGACCCTGGCCCGGACTTAGCCTGTGGCACCGCGAACAGGAGTGTTCGCCATTCTCCAAGCGGAATTCAAATTATGTTGGCAACCATGTGATGCATTAACCTTCCATAGTATTTGTTGCGCCTTCTTAAGGATTAGGCGTTTATGTATTTATTGGTTTATTTGCTTCTAGCTGCGTACTTGTGCACATAATGTAATGTCATGAGCCTACAATGCCAATTCGACAACAGGTAAGATGTTTCAATTAAGGGACACACTGAAAAGGAGCATGATTTCATGCTGCCAGGCATCAGGGATGCTCCCACCAAAAGTGTCATATTTCGACGCATCATGAAGCAGCGAACTGCCCGAACTTGGCTGCCGCCAATGCCAAATAGATCTGACTCTGTGTAACAAAGTATGATAGCTTTCTGACCACGTGTCTGGAAAGTGGACGACGCCAAAAACCCCTTTCTCTATTAGATTAACGCCGGCTGGACCGTCCTGTAGATGGATCAGAGCAACGCACTCTATCATATTACACGGAGGCTGAACCAACGGGGCCATAAATGCATTTCGGACATTAGGACGAAAGCATCTCTGGGACGCAATTATGACGGCCCATCGTAATGGATGCCAGCCGTTCTCAGAGTTCGCTTCACCGACGAGCCTTTGATTGAGCCGTGTGCAATACTCTTAGGAACTTCGCGATTGATGTCTCTTCTCATATATGTCGCAGTTCTTCGATATTTATTCTGGTTCCGCCACTACCGTCTCGTTCCACGGTCATTACTTGGATTTCCCTCCACTCTGATGAACCTCCATGAGATGTGGTAAGGCTTACTAGGACCCATGGCCAGGCATGCATGGGGACTTCAGCCTCGGAACTAAATGCGCTACACCACTAGATGGCTTTGTCAAAAAAATAAGTAAATAAATAAAATAAAATAAGAGTGAGGGGTTGGTTCCTACAGATTCGGTACCCCTATTACAGCATAGTTTTAAAAAATGGCTGGCGACTTTGGTCTTCAACAAAATATTTGACAAAACCCTGACACGTGAACACGTTTTTGCCACCTGAAATTTAGAAGGAAGGAAAACTAAGGAGGGAGCACCGCCGTTTGTTTACGAATCACGAAAGTGTAGTGGAAGTGACGACGTATAGTGCACGTCATATAGATCACGTGGCCGGAGTCGACCAATCTGCGGTGAGACGTCGCCACAACTGGGACAAACAATTCAGCCGCCAGCGTAGATGGCGTAGACTAGTATAGATACGAGATACAAAGTGGTGCCGTAGATTTCGTAGCCGTGTCGCTGCACGCTGTGAACTTTTACGCTGCAATTAATACGATTAAGGTACACGATTAAGCTCCTCTGCGAGTTGCGGCGAGCTGGGCGAGTTGAATTGTTTGTCCCGGTTGTTTCCCCTCATCCAAACTTCCGGAATCGCGCAGAATGACGTCATACTCACTCCTTTTCTTTCCTCCTTGCCTGAAATCGTCGGCGCATTTTTCATTTTCAGTGCAATCGCATTCCGTTATTCGAGAGGGTCACACGCGCAGCCTCTCGTGCTTGATTTGCGGCAGTCCTAGGTTGTCGGTACCGTCGCATATACAGGGTGGGTGCAGATAAAGTAGCCCCACATTTTTGCACGTATGGCGTTCCCTGCCTACCGCATGAACTTCCGGTGGCGCGGGATGACGCATTTCTGGGATGAAAACGAACAATAAAATCATAGTAACCAAACTCTACATAACAAAAAAGTTATCCATGTAAATGTTACTCTCCGTGAATCCCGATTTTCCTGTGCAGAAGTGAATATGGCGGTCAGGGCACAGTTGCGTCTAGCTACCGCTAGGAGTACCAGGCCTCGTTTTTTTATTTTGTGTGTGTGTGCGTGAGTGGCACCCCCAGCGGTAGGGCGATGCAACTGTGCCCCACTGCCATGTTCCATTGGAAATACACGGAGCGAAGTTCGCGTTTCTAAGGATTTTATTGCGCAAAGTTTGGTTACCATGATTTTTTTTCTCGATTTGCACCGCATAAATGCACCGTCGTGCGCCGCCGGAAGTTCGTACGGTATGCAGGGAACGCGCTATGTGCGAAAATGTGGGGTTACTTTATGTGCACCCACCCTGTACTTAGCCCTGTGTACTTAGTGTGAATTGTCATCAAGTCGTCCCCTATGGAGGTAGATACCTATACGTATATTGTCATGAAATAAGAGAGCTACCTATGGAGGTAGTCCCCTTTACACCGACCCTATGGAGGTAGAGACCAATCGTAGCTATACGTAACAGAGAAGGAAAGTTCACAATGTAGGTCAGTGCATTCTCCTAGACGGTCGTTCTGTGAAGCACATAGATTCAGCGGTGATCCTTGAGCTTCGTTTCTCGCTGCGCGGTCGCTCGTCAGCTGCTCCTGGCAAAGCGCCGAGCGGATTGTTGTCGCGCGAGTTGCGTCCCTGCAGATTGACATCGTCGACCGATCTCCTTCGATCAAGGCGGTTGAAGCACACCGCACTACTCATACCAATTTGCAAACGCGGAACACCACGTCATTTTCTTGGATCGGCGCTTAAAACGACAGCGTGGACATCTCTAACTATTAACCGCTTAAAAGGCCCTACAGCTCCATTGTCTCCGTAACTGTCTTCGAGTGCATTCCCTCATTACTCCGTTAAACTGGCATTTCTGTTCTCAACGTAGCAGGTGAAAGTGTAGCGGCTCCGTGCCGTCGTCATCGCAGCATTGATATTTAGATATAACCCAGCTATAGGAGGACGGTGCAATAGAGAGGAGCCTAAGAGTCGGAAGAACAAGAGCGGAATCGATTTTCCCTCTGAGCACATGCCCTGATTTCCTTTGCCAGAAGTTGCATAGAGTAACGCATTGGATTGAGCGTGTCACAAACAGTGACTGGGAAAGAGGACTACACTGGCACGCAAGTTCTGAGACCTCCACGTAGACCAATGTTAGCATTTTCCAGCACCCGGATGGCTCTGCATAGGCACTGGCTGCAGATCAGTTTAAGTTTGTACAGTATGTACTGTAGACATGATGGCTCTTCTTTACACACGCGCTGACCTTGAGGATCAGGTGCGATGTGTATGGCGAACTCCGCTGGTCGTTTTCGTGCAGCGCAGTGCAGTGTGCCGACGTGGCTTGAGTGCAGAAACGAAGGAAGAGCGGACCAATGAAACGCGATGCTCGTTGTACGGAAGCGACCTGGAACATGCACGCTCAAGCCATTGTAACACTTTCGGCACTACAACGACCAGCAGGTTTCGCGATTTCAGAATACGCTGAGTGGGGACGCGCATTAACTTTCGGTAGACGAGCAGTCTGCCTTCCTAGACAGCGGCGGCACCGCACTTGCTCGGGGGAGAGGGAATTGGAAAAGAAGGCCGGTAAACTTATGGCAATACACTGTGTACTGTAATTTCTGCACTTGTCGACCAAACACTCAAACAATAAAGGTGAAAATCTGCATCACTCTGCATTGCGCGGAACCTGAGTGACAACGGAGCATTTGTGCGAGTCTCAAATCGTCTTTCCTCTGCGAACTGTATATAGGGTTATATAGGAGGAACAGCGATTGATTGTATGAAGGCAGGCGGAACATCGCTACGCCGAATTCAACCGCAGCTTCTCTACAGGCAAAGCGTATGCGGAGCGGCAAACCCAATTTCAGGGAGCCGAGAAGACGTCAGCGCTCTCGACGAAAGCGTCTGCAGGGTGACGGCGTGGGACATACGTCTGAGGAAGCGGCGAAGCGGCACTCTTGCAGCGCAGGTCGCTCCAAAGAAAGCTGCTGGGCACTGGAATCCGGATGAGACGAGCCTCCTCATCAAATGCGGCTGAAACGCTCGAATTCTGTCGCGACAGCCGCTGCGACAGCATTCGCACAATGTTGCCCTCAGTGCTACTGATCAGGAGCAAGCAAGGTTGGGGCCGGAGGTCGATAGGGTGCCGTTCGTGTTCTTCTCGTCTGAGAGTCGTTCATGGAACTGGAGCCACTGATTGCTCTGTTCTACTTCGAATATGCAAAGTGATAAATTTTAAGCTGTTCGAATAACGTTGATATCCGTTCGTCCGTCCTTTTCTTTTTTTGTTCTTTTGAGAGTGTCGGTAAACAAAGCGCCAGTCGCATCTCATCGCCCCAGTTGGGGAGAGACTTGACGTTCGCTGGGTCAGACATTTGGATGCACTCCCAAAAGCGTAACGAACGATCGGATTTCTGCAAAGTATTGCAATTGTAAATTGCCTGCATAATGTGGAATGTGGTTTCTGGAGCAAATGCACTCAGTAGCTCCGAACTCGAGGCGAAAACGACTGATCGACAGAGGCTTTCCATTTCTGCGGGTTCGATGAACACGAGAGAGAGAGAGAGACCAACATTCTGGACCTCACAACACATCCGACCATTTCATACACTGAGAAAATGAATGAACTGGCATGGTATTTATTAACTGCACATGTGCGACGACCCAAATCATAATCTATTTTTTTCTCGACTGTTCTGTGGAATATCTGGCCTATAATGACTCCAGTGTTGTAGCACGGCGTCCATAAACTAACCGCACGCTGAAAACCTAGAGGAAAAGATGACAGACGAGTGCGCTAAGGCAGCCTGTACTACTGGATCTGGTTTCCTTCACCGCTAAAGAATATGGGGAAGCTCTGACGTTCCAAGCATCGCATAAGGTGGGCTATCTGTCCATTAGTGGATAGCGTAAGCCATGGACCTCTTGAAATGTGTAAAAAGGAATCCGGGAAATAACTGCCACTTATAGGAGACGACTTAGGAGAAGTATGACAATGGTCGAGAACTCCCGTTGACCCCACCACACAACCTTGTCGACGGCAACCTTGTGACAGACAAAAAAAAAGTACTGCCAATAAACGTGGTGCCCAGTGGACGTAGTGAAGGCATCAGATAGCGATACCGTCAGAAAAAAAAAAAGGGGGAAAAAACTTGCAAACTAACTTGTGGAGTACAGTGGATCAACCACTCGCTATATGAACGGCTTCAAACAGTCCGTGCTAACATAAACTGATGCTCGGGGAACAGATGTGGTGCGCTGTGTGAAGGGGGTCCGTTTCAAGTCGATGATGACGTATTTTGAATCAGCGGTGAAGTATGCATTTTAACGTGCTCTAAAGTGTATCTTAGGTCACTGCAGGTCAATGTAAATCAATGTAATAAATTTGCTTTGTATATATCTTAGGTCATGCAGCTTACCAGGAAAAAAAAAAGTCCGTGTATAGTCAATTGAGGGTGATCTGTCTTTAGCATAAAGGGCACCTACCTGTAAAGGAGAAGAAAAACAAACTTGTTACATAATCACATAACACACAGCTGTCAGAAACATGTAATGCGTGCGCCCTCTGTAAATTGTGGAGAGGCTTCGTCTTCCACGTAGTCGCGGAGGCACTCACTCTATACGTTATCACTGTCGCCTTACTTTCTAAAGCAAAAGCTAGTAACGGCGCTTGGCAGCCGTTCAAATTAAGAGAAATGTTTTTCTTTTCTCTTTCTTTTCTTCCGCCCGTCATACATAAGTTTGTGGTATGCTGAGGCCTTTTTCTTCCCCGTCTCCCAAGCGGTGAGTATTTCTATCAAAAGTGATCTAGCTGCAATTTACAAAAAAAAAAAAAAAAGAGAGAGAGAGAGAAAAGAGAAAAAAATTCTAGCACACTGAACTATAGGCAGACGCTCTGAAACTGCGTACGAAAGAGTATGAAGTCATCCCATTTCAAGATCCTGTGGGTGGGACGCTCTCCACATTCTGAAATTTTACCTCAACGGGCTCAAAATATATAGTCTGTAGGCGGAATACATTTGCACTGGTAAGGTACAGATGATATCTCTGCGACCCGATATAAAAGATGGGATACGTGTAGGGAAGCATCTTCAGTGCACAATCATTATAACGACACCGCTTTTTTCGAATCGTCACTTTATTAAAAAATGTCTCAGTCGAAATGCTTGCGTTTAGAACCGGATTGTTCGAAACACTATTGCTGCGGTTCTTTTGTTTTTCTTTTTTTCTCACTTCAATTGAAAGTCTACCAAGGTGCTCATCAGCAAAGCTTGTTAGCTTGCTCGAATATTTATTTTGTTTTAGGCTTCCACGGTATTTTAGCATGCTTCCGAGGCTACTGGTAGCGTTTTTGCGACGCTTACACTTAAATCGAATTATTTTGCCGGTCTCGTTAGCTTCGTTATAATAAGGTTTTAGTGCATATGCACAGAAAGATACATTCCTTGGGGTAAGCCTGCCCCAAAAGGTACGAAGTTTTCCATATAAATGTATAAATTGTCCCTCGATCTCTCTGGTCAAACAAACCGTTTTCTAGATCTTTTTATATACATTGGACACTATATTTACGATGTGTCTCTTACGTCTTGAAGCGGCAATTGTTCTTTGCGGCATTAATCACTCGTCCATTTGCAATCGTCAAATACATTTCTTAGCTAACATTTTTTATTATCGATGCAGCAGTTTCAGATGTCACGTATTCTTAACTGTTTGGGCTGCTATCTGTAATAACATTTCGGAAGTTGTTGTATAAAAGATATACTAATGACGTAATCGACAAAGGACCGTTTCTTGTACATTCAAGTATATTCACGCGTATACATTCAGTAGCGTTTTGGATCCGCCCATATTTATTCACTCTTCTATTCTAGACGTTATTCCATAAAATTAGCTGTCCGTGAAGGTTGTCGAGCAGGCGAAGACTTTTGCCGCCATACGATGATGTGTCGCCCTGGCGTCCCATTCGTCCCATTGTCCGCACGGTTTTGAGAGCGTTGGCAAAATGCATCGCGGAGCTGGAATCTCCTCTCTCTGGCAAGCTATTTTGGAGCGCACGCACAGCGCGACGCGTTGTCAGAATAGAAACCATGCTTTAGAGCAGCATTGTTCCCGGCGATTTATTTAATTCTATCTGTCCCGCCGCGAAGTGTACAGAGCGCCATGGATATCAGTGCTTGATGACCACTCACAGAGGACTCGCCAGCATGCGACGTGTATCACAATGTCTGGGCAGAATATTGGTTTTGAGAGCCCAATGGAACTATGACAATTATGGGTGTTAAAAAAGTCAAGTTCGTCTTTGACAAGATGGGGTTCCTGAAAGCCCCATCTTGTCATGCTTGAAAACATGATGCTTTTTGTAGAGTGTAATGAAAACATGAAGCCTTTTATAGAGAGTCACGACTGAAACTGAAGCAGCAACGCAGTACATGAACACATTTAACTGGATGACTGGGTATTTGCTTTGCAAAAATCGTGCCTTCAGATATATTGCTCAGCAGTGAGGGTCTGCCCTACGACTACGTTTTGGGCATTGCTCGCATGACGTAGGCCATCCGGCATGTCACGGAGTTTTCCGTTAGCCCCGTGCATGAAAAGGTGTTCGTACAAATTTAAAGCATTCCCAGGTAAATATGGCGCTCTTCGACCAGTATAGGTATTGGCAGTTTCTGACGTCCTCCATCGGAATTAAACAAAAAAAAAAGAAAAAAAAGAAAAGACACGCATGATATGTTCCCGGAAAGGTATTGCCGGTGTTCACTAAAATACCGAGCGCCAGAAACCTTCCTCATTACACAAAACGAGACTGCTAGTGCAATATGCGCAGCACTCCATGAAGCAAGCCCACTTCTCGTTGCCATCTCCGTTTTGGTTCTCGTCTCCCTTTTGCCTGACAATGTGTCTGTTACCCTGACAGCTCCACAGGCACCACTATATCAACCCTCGGGTGCTTTTCGTGCAGCTCGAATGCAGCGAGTCAATACCGGAAGAAGGGTGGGGGGTTGTTTTCGTTCCCTGTGTATCATACTCCGCAAGTTCTGGCACGTGTCATCGTACGTCTAAGGCTTTCGCCGAAGTGGACGAACGGACGGCATTCCGCCGTTCGCTTTGTTTACACGAACGGCAGACGCGTCGCCATGTTACTTTTTCCTGGCTGTCCTCGGATAAGTCGTGTGCGGGAAGACAAAGCTCGTACCAGTGTTAACCATAACAATGTGGCTCCGCATTATTACCTTGACTGCGAAGCGGGCTTCGTGATTGCCGTGCTGCACATTGGGAGCCATGTGGCGTGCGACAACAGAAGTAGGCAGTATCATACACACGCGAAGTTGTAAAGAAACTTGGAAACATTATATGCATAGAACTGATAGGAGATCGTTGCGGCTCGGACGACATTGGTAGTCATGGGGACACAAGAGGAACGCACTCTTGCTCTTTTATCTTCTTTGTCCAAGTGCGTGAGGTGCTCGGCTCACTGCCAACAAGCCCGTACGTGGACAGTGATACGGGCCTATAGGTGCTACTGCATACACAGCAAAGTGCGAGCCATGGTACCGGCACTGGTCAGCATTGCAATAGGACTACGTCGTACTGCTCAAATGAATTCATTTAACAATTGAACTACGGCAATGACGATAACCTGAGATGTTGCTGAGGGAGAAAGTTACTAAGCGGTTCGAACGAGCCGCTACTAAACCTGCTCTGACGACACCCAGCCAAATTTATCACAGCTTTTGTGTCTCGATCTCCCTGAATCCCACAATGGCGACCAAAGAGAACCATTTAGCAGGCATCTCGCGGGGGAACAATAGCTGGAGAGGCGTGTATCGTCGGTGGCATATGACGCTATTTCGGGAAGCCGAGCGACATCGCCAATCCGCCGTTTGCCCTCGACAGCGCGTGCCTCTAAAAATGGCGCCTTTGCCCGTAGCGGCGGCTAGAGTTCTTTCTGTTGTCATTTTCTTGATGCCATTGTCTTCTTTTGTCGGAATTACGCACCCGCAAGGCCCCGTCACGAATGCGGTTGCAAGCAAAATCTGGCAAACTCAAATGACAGGGAAAAAAATGTAGTCGCGCGCACGCGACTCTGAGATCTGGCATTCTTTTTGTCTGGATTGGGGACTAATCTCATGTACTCTGTCGGTATTTTGTCTGAGTTCGTCGCCCGTGTTTATCTTTAGTGTAGATTTCTGTCTCTATTGTTTATCTCTGGAGATGTTTTCCAGGGGAAGATTCAGGTTGAAAATTTAGAGAAAGCAGGTGGAAGAGGGAGTCAGATTGAGGGTTCGTGATATAGGGGCGCGTGCTTTGAGCGAGTGATATACTCAACTGTGATCGGGTTTCTTTTGACCCTCGTGACCTCTGACGTGTTTGCTGGCACTCTGTTTCTTCTGATTACAGATTACATGTATCGCTTGGGGCATTAAATGCAGCGTGCTGCGAGGTGAAGTGAAGAGAAAGTAAAGGTGTTACCATCGCTACTAAACCTGTTCTAAATGTACGAAGCCCACTGATGACTTCCTCCTCCGTAAGGTCGTGACGTGGGGTCCCGTTATATTCCCTCAGAAGGGCGCGTGAAGGTACCTGCCGTGAGGGTGACAGCCTCACCGACTGAAAACCTCAGTGCGAAGCAAGTGAAATGTATAAGGAAACACGAAAAAGACGAAGACCATGCAAGCTCAGTGTACTGTAGTCCATCAATTCATAATGTATAGTTGATCCCCCAAGAAGTTACTGCTCTGAATGGGATACTGGAAACACCTTAGTCGGGTATTTCCGACAGCACCCTACTGTTTTCCAATTGGAACCTCGGCCCTTAAACCAAGATTTGAAAAGTTAGCTAATTATGTTTATCGAATTAAGTAATTAAATAATTAGGCGCCAACTGAAGACTGCAAACAACATCTAGCTTTTATTTTTTTTAAATATCTCCCTCTTTTTAAATATTTTCTCGCGTGTCAGTTGGAGCATCCTGTATACATGCACATATGACCCCCAGACCAGAATGTACTGGAGCACTCTCCAGGACGTTTTGCAGGAGCTTCTGAGAGCTATGTAGCAACGGTAGCTGGAGTACGTAACTGTTTAAGGGGGATAAGTGTTAGCTGGAGAAAGATAGTTACATTTCGTATGCCTGTTTGTATATGCAAGGTGCGTAAGATTTATTTCGCAATGAAAAATGTAGTGTATTTTATGCTGTAATCATTCGCCCTGGCGACGTAGAGACGGAAAAGAGTAGTGAGTTATAGTGCATCGTACACTATCGCCTTTACGTACGTAAAGGATAGCGTTGGTGGTTCTGCGCACGTGCAAAAAATAAAAAAAACTTCGCGCATTGCACAGAACTACCACGCTATCCCTTACGTAGATGCACTAAAACTATCTATTTTATTTCAGAAAATCTGCTGTTGTTTTTTATTTATTTATGTCTGGCACTAAAATTATGCAATTCTCGCTGATTAAGCAGATTGGACACGAAGAGGCCTTGATTGATTGATTGATTGTTTGATTGAAGGTGCCGTAAAGCAGTTGACAGACACGTTATGTTGCCGGCGTAGTTTAACAGCTTATTGCTTGTAAAACCAGTTATACATGTGACCAGGAACGGTCTAATAATATACTTTTAATAAATTCTTAAATTCTTTTTATTTGCCAGTCAAACTGCGGTAAAACATTTCGGGGCGACGTCTGGTGTGAAATAACCCTGGTAGCAACAGTGATCTATGTTCCCGACCTGCTTGCTCCTCGTGATGACTACGTAGCCGACTGCTTTTGTCTCAGACCCATTGTTATGCGCATGCAATGTAGTTTTGCCGCCGTACTCGACGAACAATGCTGCGCAGTTGGCGGCGACTTCGACACAGTGTTGCAATTATTTTAAATTAATTTTAAAAAAACTATGAGCGCGATTGTGACGAAAATTATGACGTAAGAATACTGAGGGCTCATGCTATCGAATACATAAATTTTCTGAGGTTGCACACCTAGTGCTTTACAGTACCTTTAAAAAAAAGAGCCTTAGTATCAGTATTAGCAGAGCCTTAGTATTACTGCTTTGCTAGGCTGCGCCTTATACAGCGTTACAACTCAACTATTGCTTTCTGCCCACCATTCTTGAAGAACGGGCTCGAAAGAGTGACCGCTTCTCGTTAGTGCTGACTCCAAGTGTATCAAATGGTACGCAGGGTCGGCAGTTCTACGTACACTCTCAGTCGCAGCAGATCGAGACACCGTGACTACATCTCACCCCATCTGCTGTCTGCACGAATCACTTGCATGACGGTAAGTACGTCAATCTTAACAAGGTCTCTCACAGCCACATGAGAAAGACGTCAAAAACGCCAATCCCGATGACTGTATGGGGTGATTCCGTCTCCCAGCCTATACGTTCTTCCTAGCAGGCTATATAAAGGCAGCAAACAGCGCGGAGAACGTATCGAAGCGTCATTGACAGCCCTTGTGAGGGGTAAATCCGAGAGGTGGCAGCAGTATATAATCCGGGCATGCCCAAGGGAGCAAGCAGGTTGTTTGTGGATCCACAACAACTACACAATGGCTCGTCGGTGACGTAATCCAACGCCATAACAGTTCCCTGATATTATTTATTGACAGGGCAGCTCTTGACTGCAACCACGCCATAAATGGATTATCGCGTAGATTATTGAGGAAAGGGTGACTTTTTTTTTTCACCAATACATATCGGCCTGTCTTCTATGGTGAGAGTTCGAGCAGACAACATGAAAGGCGATCTTTTCTGCTGCTGACGTCTACACAGCTGTGAGCACACTTGAAAACAAAATACTTTCTACGGCAGTAATGTCACGTAACGAAAGAAGATGGAAAAGTAATCGAAAGATAGAACTAATAAATGAAGCTTTTTTGTTACCGCCTTGTTACATAGTGCATTATAGAGTAGTATCTCATTCCTCGATCCTCATCCTGCCCCGATAACTCATAAACGTCTGTTTACCGATTTTGATTTAAACAAAATTTAAGGGGAAAAAAAAAGAATCATAAATCTGTGACGATAACAAGAAATTTGATGACGATATTGATCACCTCGTTAACTTTCGTTCGTCACCAGTGCACCCCCGCTGTTCTTTCTCACCGTGGATGACACAAGCACAACAGAATAAAGCGCAACAAGCATATGTGCTACGACAATGACTCGCGGGCCGTTCACTAAGCCCTCTTTTTCTAAGTGGCTCGCAAAAGGCTGTCTCTCGTTTTCCCGTCATGTCAACCGGGAGCGCTCCCCTTCCTCCACGTAGGAAACGCAAAGCAGACTCTCTGGGCAGTAAACAACACAATGCGCAGTCCGGGGGATACACTCTACGGACGCCCCCACGTTTTGGCACATTGGCATGCGTCAAAAACCATTCATTATAAAGAAAGGGATATCTGCCGAATTAATCTCCAAAAACCTCCAGTCAAAAAGAACGGTTCTTAGAAATGTAGCAAGGTGGCAAGCATGAATGAGTTGTTTTTATTAACACATATTCTATAAAAAAAAATAAAGAAAAAGAAGAGCTCTACAGATCCCTACATCTGGCTCGCCACAGTTATCAATATAGTCAAGGAGGAATTATAAGTAATTTCAGTGAAATAATTCATGATGTGTAAAATAAAGATTATCATAATGTATGGATGCCTTGGTGCTTGGTACAAACATATTACGTTATTACGAAATTGGCTGGTGCTCGCATGGGTGCGCTTGATGAAATTAAAAATACAAATCCGCCGAAAATCATTGGACTCCTTGGATGTACTAGGTAAAAACGAAAATACAAGAACAATAACCGCCAATAATTGAAGTACACGGTAAATTACATTTCCCACAGATGGAGAAACACCTCCGGGCACTGAATGACCGTAGGTCTCATCCAATAAATAAAGTTGTCTCTTATGTCGTTTATTCAATAAAATGCACCCCCATTTATCTCAAACAAGCAGAGAGAGAGAGAGAGAAAAAAAGAAAGAAAATATGAGGAAAGCTCACAGAAATCTAACAGCATCGCAGCCATTGGCGCGCGACCGTCTGCTCCCCAATATACCGGAAAGCATGGTCACAAAAACACACGATAAATCTCCTGTAGTTTATACGCGAGCGATAATTCAATCATAAAATGAAATGAAGGACACCGTTTGACCGATCAATCATTTGCTTCCCCCGCTGGAGAGAATCCTGTTAGCGAAGCTTTTCGCACTCGTCGAGCGATGGCGCAATCATCGCTTGTGTGTCCACTCCGGTTTTGGCCACAGCGTTAGATTCTTTCGTTTTCCCGCATCGCCTCTCTCTCTTCGTTTTATGGCGTGTGTTGATAGTATGACATATAGAAAGGAGGCGGCGCCGACGGCAGCAGCACATATGCACCCTCCAGTTATGCGCCGTAAGATTGGGTTTTGTCTGATTGCATAGAGAACTTGACCAAACTGAGGAGCGACCGCGGAAACAGGCCTCGGGCGCCTTCGCTGTTCCCAAGAGTTCATTTTTTGTTGGAAACGACGGGAAGCGTGGTGGACGCGTTTCTGGTTCTATTAAACGAGCAATGAAAGTCTCCCGTACGTCTCAAAGTACGCCTCAAGTGCCGCCGCACCGTGTCAGTAGCGGGCGAACTTTCATTAGGGAAACGAGACCTTGCGGCTGTTCACTGGGCAGATGCTACGCCACACTGATCTGATTACGTCACGCCGTGAGATCGGGCCTCCACTGTCACGCTGCGCCGCTTATGGCTGGTTTTCGAACGCGTGTTTGTAAATTAAATTGCGCAGTGATAAAACACCGTTTAGTGAAAATATTTCGCGTGATGGCTCGTAACAGAACGTATAGTTACGAACAGTGCTGAGTGTCGTTTCATTGCTCCTTTAAGATGCGCTAAGGGGAGTTCGGATTTTGAATAATTTGGTTAGGTGTGTTTTTGATGATTCACGCTGGGACGTCGGGTGTGCGAGCTAATACTGCTTCCAAGAAGTATTTACTAAGCTTACACTGATGCCCTTAACGTGCACGCTATTAAATATCAGGGAACCATTACTTGCCGGTTCCGTTCTTGAGCAACTTCTGTTATTCGGAAATCACAAAAAAGCCAGCTCATACTGCACTCCACGCACTGTTCAATATCACTCTTTGTGTTGCTCAATATACTGGTCGATCTTGCAAGATTGGATTACATCTTCTCAACGTTGAATCCCACTTATCGAGGAGGCGCGTGTTCGTGCTGTTTCGCAGATTTTCCCTTTGGTTTCCGTACGTATATCGTATTTGTTCGGCAGAAATCGTTTCCAGACATTGGGCGTGGACCTATAGTCGTGAACAGAGTACGTACCCTACCAAGTGACTGTGATCTCTCTGGAAGTTCGAATGATGATGTAGAATATGGCATCGACGTGCAGGATTTAGGGGCGTATACGGCAAAACAAAACAGTCAAAAATTTGCTCTGTTCTCTTAAATATGTGAGTCGAGCGATATTCGAATTATTTCTTCTTCCTTTTCTTTTAGTAATGCTCGGCAGTTTCCATACACTGAGATCGACGAACATTTCTGATCGACCTATATATTCGAGTAAATACGGTAATAACGTTTACTAACACGCAATGCCTCTCAAAAATACAGCTTGTGACCTTAGAACCTAACTAATAATTAACCCAATATCACCTACGTGTTTCTCACCTCCTCTCATCATGACTTCAGCCTTTTGGCACACTCTCACTTTTGAAATCATCCCATGCTGGTCGTATTGCGGAAGCGGTGGGAGGGATGACGGGGAATCCGTTTGTGACGTATCGGAAGCTGCTGGCTAAGCGCCTGATCCGGTGTACATGTGTTCAGGTAGACACAACGTATTTGTCAACAAGTAAACGCAATGTATTAACATGTAAACACAATGTATTTGCTTATATGCATATAGAATGTATTTGTCGACACTTCTGGCCTTCATGCAAATGCGCATAACGAGTTTTAAAGGGGGTATTCAACCGACACATGAACAACGGTGTATCAGAGCGTAGACGTTCCTTTAAATTTGAAACATGCTATATGAAATTATGGAGGTCGTCGTGCATTGTTTCTCAAACGTGGTCAACCCTTATGATTCTTATAACAACGGCGTCGACGATATCATTTTTACATTTCGCGCGGGCCACCAGTTGCATTTCTTCTTTTTCTTTTTTTTCCGACCCACTAGACTACACACTCGAGATATGTCCTGCCACAGTGTGTCATTTGTTGTTGTTTTGGAGAAGTCTTCAATAACAGACATGAGATGAATTTCTAATCTTTCCGCTCTATTTCTTTAAAATGAAACCTCTCCGCAGCGGCGGAATTGCACCAGTGCAGCGGTAAACAGGCTGCATAGCTGTACACATTGTGGCAGTGGCATACATTACCCAGCTCTCCCCAGCAAGACTCGCTGAGCGCGTTGGAGTCTGCGATTGACTGGCAACGCAAAACATCATTCGGGAATGATCCGAGGAATACAGGGTTGTGATACATCGGCTCTGTTTGACGTAGCTTAGTGACGTTTGCCGACGCATTGGAGGAAGGAGAGGGGTGCGCTGATTTCGCTCGTTGATCAGCTTTGAAAACAATGAAAGCGCTTGGGGGGCACACGAAGTGTTGCACTTTTTGGTCAAAGCAGCACAACATATCGGCCCAATATTCATGCAAGCCACTGTACTACTCGAAGAGCTCGAAACACTCCGACCTGTCGTCGCTCCGCGTTCACCATAATTAATCCTCTCATATTAACCTCTGTGAGGTCGGGTAGGGTCCTGTGGCTACCACAAGAAAAATATCGCATATCATCACTTCTCCTCCATTTATTGTTGTTGTTGTTGTTGGCCCAACATTTGCAATACTGGTTGGCCCAATACCAGTATTGGTCCAGTAGTAGACCAGCATTGCCGATATCTAGCCAACATTGAGCCTAGATGATGATGATGACGACGACGGATAGAAGAAAATATAGAGAGGGGACTGGCTACCCCAGTGCACCCACGTTGAGCCTAGACATTATGCTGCTTGGGTAAGTACAGTGAAACCCCTGCTTTCACTCTGTAAGTTTTTTTCAGAAGGAGGCTGGCCAGGACCCAGGAGTGTAGTGCCCCTTTAATGGCATTTTACGTTAATCATAGTCGCGAGGAGCGGCAACAGACGCCCCCACCCGCCCCAAATTGTAAAGAGAACAAGAACTGCAGTTCCTTCCAGTGTCAACCAAAAAGTCTTGTTGCCCCCCTCTCCCGCCACGCACATACACGCGCCTCCTGTAAAAAGAAAGCATTCCTGGGTCCTGGCCTTGAACGACCTCTTTGTTCCAGGCGTCATCTGGAACTCTCGCTTTACCGGAAGAGGAGAAACACCAACTGAAAGAAAAAGCACAACGAACGAAAGACTCCGCAGAAAAATCCGCGCGTGGAGAACGCAAGGAGAATGTTCGCAAACCACCACTTGCACTTGAGACTGTTCGCAAGAATCTGGTCGGACGCCAAAACCGCTTAGTGTAAGCGAGAAAACGGGAGAGGCTAGCGAACACAGGAAAATGAAACGACAGAAACATGAAAGCGAGCACTACATTTTTGGAGGGGAAAGTGACGAAGGGTTGACCTCGATGTGCTCTGTGGCCGATGCGATCCACCTGTCAAATAGCACACTGTTTGACAGTCATATGAGCGCATATGAGCCCGCCTGTTAGGTGGATGGATATTCAAAGTAGCATGTGGGTATATGGTAGCTGCACAAACGTGGATCCTGCTGCTCCATAACACTAAAAGGGGGATGCTCAGCGACCGGTTAGGATTCAAGCAGAAACGAAGGTGGAAACTTGGAAGAAACGAGAAAGGAAACAGTGAAAATATAATGAAGTCCCTGTCGCGCAAGTGTGTGAGAATACAAGGCGACGCAATACAAGGCGTCGAAGTCGGATAAGGTCCACTTGGCCTGACTGAAACCCCTAAGTCCGCTTGTTAAACAGCAGTGATGGACTTGGGAACTTTAAACGTTGTGCGTTAGCTTTCCCTTTTGAGGGCAACGATTCTTAAGCTTGCTATATTGGGAGTTGATAGCTGACATTTCGAACATGACTGTAAAGCTACGGTGGAAGACCAGACTGTTCGAAATGCCGTCCACTCCCTCCCGGCCTGAAGCTTTATTGCTTCATTCTATTCAAGAAGGTCGGTTGAAACATACAACTCCGCGTAGGCTCAAGTGAGTACTACACAACGGGGGTATCCCGAATCGCCACCATTAAGAATCCACCGTTTAGAACCCCATATGGTCAAAATCCCAAACGGCGCTAGCGTAGCCTAGAAAAGCACAACGAACGAGCGAGAGCGGGCCTAGCGTAGCGTTGCTTGCGTGCCCAACTGTGGGGAGCCCCACAACGGCGTGGTGAACTGTCAAAAAACACCTAAACTAACCTAACCTAACCTAACCAAAATCTAGTAATGTTTGCTGCTCTGATGTGACCGCCATGCTAAGCCTAACGGTAGCCAAAAACCTGGTTTTTATTCATGACAATGACTTCTACTGACGTCAAAATCACGCATTACTGCGAGGCTTGTCAGTAATCTGTATTATTCAACACTATCATTCCGCCATTCTTCACATTAAAGCTTTAATTTAGAAATCTGAGATTTTGAACATCTGGGATTTTAAACGGTGGATTCTTAACGGTGGAATATCGTGGCATCCCCCTACACAACTACTCCGGGACCTGGTTGCCGTCGTCTGAACTCGTCTGACAGAAAACGGGGCATTTCATGCAGTCTTCACGGATGATAACACATGCTTCAGTACGTGCGCCTTATTATGGTGCAAAGCAACAACTACAGCCCCACATAGCTGGCAGCCACTGTAGCCACAATCCAAGTGGTGTTTGTGATATCACGTGTTCCTAAGGACAAAGCCGTTTTGCAAAAACTGACATTGCAGGCGCTGCTTTACCGATGAAGTGATACAACATATAGTAAATTTTTGTGAAGCAGGAAAAATGAAAATTAGTGCAGTTGGTCCTATCGAGAAATCGCTATGGATGTAGAATATGTTGCCTGTGCAGGACAGCTCAGTTGTTGTGCCTGTACATAACTTTAACTTCATTCTCATATCTCACATCTAATGTTTCGCGTGTAATGGGGTAGTGTACTGCTCCGTAGCGGTGAATCAACCCATGCAATAGTCACGATTTATTTGTTGTTCTCGCGGATTGGTGCATTGTTCGAATGTTGAAAGTAGTGATGATGTTGTTGTTTGTAGTGTGAACATGATGGACGAAAACCGATTGTGCATCCATCGTGATTTGTCAGCAGGACCAAGCTGCAGTTGAATTAGTAGCATCTCTCAAAGGCATCAGTCGGTGATAATTATTGTAACTATCGCGTAGTTACAGCTGAAGTGATTAAATTATTGATACACGAATAAATTAGCTATCGTTTGAGGATAATTCCGAGCTCTGCCAATTCGGACGCCAAAGATTATGTTACATAAAGCGAAGCGCCGTTCACAATAAACGAAGGAAATGAATGGCGGACAAATATATGGGATACATCCAATCAATGTCCCAAGTTTCGTGGGCCCACTGCAAGCAACAGATGAGAAAAGGCAGTATATCACATTTGGAATTTTCCATTCTTCGTCGAACAAACGTTATGCCCATACGCTGAAACCTGGCAGGACGAGCCCAATAATGTATTCTACGTTACCAAATGCTATGCCTTACTAAATATTACAGAAATGCCGACGGTACTTGCGGTCTGGACTCGATATGTAGCATGTGTTTCATACTGTCTCAAACTGCTAGTATTAAAGGCAACCTTTGGTATGGAACTGCGGTATTTCGTTTCTTATTTTATGTAGGTGGTACGACACTGCATGCTCCTGCTGCATTTGAAAAGTTATAAGACTGCATTAGTAAGTTTTAGCCCTCACGTAGTGAAGTTCATAAGATGTGGAGGTCCTCGCAAGTTTTGCCAAGTCTATGCAATGTGTCAAGCACTCGATCAAATTATGCGACTGCAGCAACATCTGTCAAACAACGGCAATGTACTGAGAGCACACATTGATTTTTTTTCTAGTAGTTTCCGCAATATTTGACGTGTGGAAAACACACATGCAAAGATAAAAAATAAAAAAAGCAGCAAGAAAGGACTCGAGCAGCAACAGATGGATGACCCGTGACCGACGCGTCGATGGGGAGGGACGAAATTCGAGGTCTCTTCACCAGAAACATATTAACTGCATCTTTCTTTTTATCGTAATACTGCACTCAGAACTTGCAGTGATGGTGCATAACTACCTACCAGAGGACTCAAACACGCGGGCCGCACGTGACCCGCTATGACCTATTCTGTGGCCCGATGACCCTTGGCCACAAACAGAACGAAGCTACCCTCTCAAAAAAATGATGACGAATTAGGAATAAAACCTGATTTTGAGGCATTGTTTTTACACTTGCGCGGCATATCCCATGTCATCATCACTTCTCGTTCCTTTATTATTGTTGCCCCTCGTAGTGCTACCCTTGTCCATGTAAGGCAGAACACACGCGTGTGAGCACTTCTTGTGGCTCATCAACATAGCAAATTACGGAGTCTTCGCGTGCAGTTTGCTAAACTGCCACTGTAACTATTGTAAGGATTAAGGTGGGCTGATCTTAATTCTTACACTAAGTTAAATAGGGACGCACTAAAATAGTATAGAGACGAAATAGTACAAAGGAATACTACGAAATACTACAGAGGCCATCGTATTTTAATTTTTAGGAGTTATATTAATGTAGCAAAGCCGAAGCTATCCACTGTTGATAATGTCAGCTAGCTGTTTCTATCTGATTTTTCTGTTTCTTTATCCAAGTTGAAACTGTGAGCAAAGGCAACAATATAGTGTGTATAGGAGATACTTTCAGTGCTCCTGAACATTGTCATAACCGTTTGTGAAGAACTACGTATTTTTCTCGAATCGTTTTTTATATTTTCAGTACCCGATTTGGAAAGGAAGCTTATTTATTTCTCTTGATGTGTCAAGTGGAGTTTTTCAGTAATGAATTGTACACACACCGTATCCAGCTCCACAACAACTACACCGCTCCTGTTTTATGTGTATATTTTATTTTATGGTAATTACCGTCATTTCTTTTCTGTGTGGCTCTTCATGATGTGGTCAAAGGGTGAATGTGGCCCGCTACTCGATTTGAGTTCGAGGCTCCAGGTGTATACTGTACGAGTGAATAAAATAAAAAGAGAACGCGGAGTATTCCTTGTTGACCGGGGAGACATTTTGCTTTGTCACGTCCTGCATAGTCTTCATATGGTTGAGTAACAAAGACATGTACGAACGGCAAACAATACCTGCGTAGTTTGCTCAATAGTGGGAAATCGGCTCCGAATTTTAAATTGCTTCATTTGTCCAACATCCAATACATGGCAGTTATCGACAAGTCCCACTGTTCTGTTACCCGTTTATTTTATTCAGATATCTAAATATTCTGTTATTTCGCTCATATGATGTGTTGTTGTTGTTTTTAAGTGTTGAGAGAGGTCAGCCAATATGAAGTGTTGCGCGCACTGGTATATAGTACTGCCCGTTACTCATCACCAGTGCCAACTAGGGACGCGCGGTGTTCCATGAACTTGAAACACACAAAAGCAGAGTTTACAACCTTCTTTCACTCGCCCGCATCCTTGACTTCAGCTTTCACTTTCGTGCGACATATGCAGACCATTTCTCAAAAGCAACTGGACCCGTTGTGGCGAAGGAGGCGACTTGGGGGCCGGACACTCCTTGCGTGCATGAGAAACCCTTCCCTCATCGCAAAGCCAACCCTGCCCTAGCTCTGGCCTTTGTCCATCTTGAACCATTCTCGAAGCCTCATAAATCTCCACCGCGCCCGCTCTTCGCCAGCGGTTCTCAGCAGGGTGCCACGCACAACCCGACCAATGGCAAACCGTAGGACACATTCGCTTTTCAGCATTTCTCCTCTTTACGTCCTGCGAGTTTGACGAAAAGCTTTCGCGTTCTTTCACTTTTACTTTTTACACATATCTGCATGGGGCTGAGTTAGAGCTTCTTTCGTTTTTCTTTTCTTTTTTTAGTTACTGCGAGGTCTGTGGAACTGTCTTTCTTGCTTTTTCTCTCTTTTTTTTTTCTTTCAAGAGCGATTGACTGCAACTTGTTTTTGTCCTGGTGTGGTTTGTTGTAGCAGGATGCAGATGTTTCCAGAGTCGCGAAAAGCAATGGGAGTTAAAAAAGTGCGGGAAAAAATTATTAGAAAAAGAACGAGAAACGGGCTTGAAAGAGCTCCCGAAGGGCAGTTCGCGGAAGGGCAGCGGGCGCTTTTGGTGTAGGTCTGCATGGCCTGTGCAAAGCATGCAGCTCGGTAATTGGACGCGAGTGGGCTCGTGTGGCAAACACTCTGATGTGTTTTACGGATGTGCCTTTGTTTTCTTCTTTGTGTGTGTGTGTTTGTTTAGTGTTTGTCTATATGCACGTGTTCAAGATGATCAATTTTTGACGTGTGTGTCTGTCGCCACATTTCGAGATTGCAAGCGTTTAAAATTGGCACGACCCGTTTCTATACTAATCTCGTGCGCAGTGCAAGACAGGATAAAGTTGATAAGTAAACTTAATAACATATGGATAAATTGAATTCGGCACTCAAACAATTCTGCAACTCGAAAAAAAAAAAAAAAAACGAACAAAAAGAAATAGAAAGAGGAAAAGTACAAATAAAATATAAAAAAAATTGGAAGGTGTTAGGTGCTTGGCCCTCCAGCAAGAGGGATGCAGGTCTGACTGCGCTTGTGAATTTTATTGCACAGTGTCCTTTGGAATCAGTTTATTAGGTTCTGTGCACTGTCGATGTGTGATATGTCGTGATTGCTGCCGCTGTACCGTATCTTTGTTGTTGCTATTGCGCTGTCGTTGATGTTGCGCACGTGTTATCGCTTTGTATATAATTGTGGCTGCGAGACTACGTTTTGGTGGGTGCGTGTGTTGCGACGCGTTTCTGCAAGACAGGATGTGATGTGATGTGATGTGATGTGATGTGATGTGATAAAAAAAAAAAAGACCGGCAAGACAGGAGTTCAACGGGTTGTGTACGTTTTGAGCGAAGAGTACCTTGCGCGTGTGATTCTGCTTTGGTGGCCGGATTCCGCGCGATTTCCGAGCGAGTCGAGGAGCTGCGGTGAAGCAAGCTTTATATCGTTTAAAAAGTATTAGTTTTTGGACTGGGAATTCAATAGGAACAAGTGACACCGTTTATTACACCATCACTTACCTATTGTGTACTTCTGCTTTAGTATGTACAGATGAAGGAATTCTAGGGACGTACGCATGCACTTGCTTATGGGACTGCACACAACAGCGTATTTCTACTTCGTGCCAGTTGAGCGAAAGTAGTTGTAACAGCGTGTGTTCGTGTAATGGTTCTTGCCCGAGGTTGTGGTGCAAAAAAAAAAAAAAAAAAGGAAACAAAAATGAACGAAATCAGGGCCCAATGGGTCATAGCTCGGGACCAGCGCCGTGGTTCTCTCCTCGTGGTCAAACTGAATGGGAGAGCAGAAAGGTTCATGCACGAGTTTAAAAAAAAGATAGTAAAGTACGCTGCGATATACTTAGATCATATATATCAATGATTAAAAAAAACATAGGGGAGGGCTTTTTCGGGCGAAACTAGATTTCCCCTATTATTCCCTCCCAAAATATTTCAGGACCAATTGGGTTAAACCCAATTTCTCCGTCAATTTTAGTCATATATCACGTTGTGTCACGTATCACATGTATTATTGTATTGAGTAGCAATTTGTACGCAAGTCTGATGTAAATCATAGCAGCGGGGAAAGCCTGAATGCAACAATGCAACAATAAAGTACGTGAAACCCGCTTGATGCTGCAATATGTGGTCCTTTCTCACTGTAAATTGCGGGGCATGCCTATTTTACCAATATATAGTATGCACTTTAATTGCGGGTCGCTTGCCGGACGGAAATAATAACCCGGTAATACACGAATGTACCAATAGCTAGCGCACGATTACAATCCGAATTACAAATATAAAGATAACACCTGATTCGCCTTTCTCCCCCGAATCTGGGAAAGGCAGTCGACCCGAAAAAGTCAAACCCTATAGTTATAAATCCTATGACAGAACACATAGAAATATTCAAACTCTCTTCAGACATCCACACAGAGATACGTGAAGCTTCGTATTGCCTTTCTGTGGCTCATCTCGTCTAAGCGCCCAATTTAAGGCCACTTTCCTGCGACCACGCCCCGGAAAAACAGGGATGCATCGGCTTCACTGCGTAACTGCGGCTGCTCGCTTCGTTTCCCCTCTCTCACTCTTTGAAAAGAGTGCCCTCCTCTCGATAACAAGGGATCGACAGCCTGCCACCTGCTTTTATCTCAGACACTCTGGTTTTCTTCGGCGTGTAGATGCCGAAAGTCCGTTCGCTCCACTCCCCATTGAAAGCATAGATTACAAGTATGTTCTCAATATTTGTAAATTTAATGAAATAACTTCATGTGAGCGCTGGAGCGCTCTTGACGATGGCAGAATTGGCGTTTCAAGATCGTTTTAGTGCATGATAACTAACAACGTATCCTGAAAAGTACAGCTGGCGATTTCTTCTCAATGTTACAACAGTGCGGAAAACGCAGTAGTTCCGCACTGCGACAGCGTAGGTAAATATTTTCCATTTTCCGCCAGCAATGTCCATGGGACGCATGTTGTCCCACACATACAGTGATGCTTGTTTCGCCATTCCGACACTCACTTTACACGAAATCGACGCCGTCGCTTGCCGAACACGAGGGATCCTGCCTCGGCGGCACTTGTGAAATTTGTTTAGAGCTGTGGGGATGGATATAATCTTCTAGGATTCTCTGTGCATGACCTTGGGATAATTATGAATAGTGGATAATTGTAAATAGTGGACTTCTAGCGAACATGTGAACGGTGGACTTCTGAATAGCGAACAAGTCGGTCTCTTTTCCCCCCAATTTCCACAGTTCGTCAGGTGACGAATTCAATTTCTTCCTTTTGTTTTGTTTACATTAAAACTCAACTCAAACTCACTGTCATACAACGGCTCCCGAAGCTGTGATCACTTCATGGATTGTGAAAAAAACCTCGCTCTCTTTCGGTTTAACCTGCACAACATTCCATACCCCTCATCCAAAGGAACGCACTCCGACTGATCTTGAGAGCCTAAACCTTAAGCTCATGTTCGTCTTCCTTCCTTCCTTCCTGCCTTGGGGCTTTAGCGTCTCCTGACCGGAGAGCGCAGCCGGTTAGCCAACAATGAGCGATGGCTCTTGGGACTCGCAGAGCGAGAAACAGCTGTCGCTGGGCGCGTGCAACTCGTCAAAGCGCGTAGCGCTTATCGCACGTATCCAATTTCCAACAGCCGACAACCGCTTGCATTTCCTGCCTACATAAATGCACACGGTGCGACCTTTTGTTTGGGTTAAGTGGACGTTCGTTCTTGTCGTCATTCAGGCTTTGTCCGCTGCTATTTCATCGATCGACGTTTACGGCACACCGTCCTACGTCTTGTTGAATCGGTCTTGTTTGTATTAATAACACTGAGACTTCTATTGACCATGTGCTTTAAAGCAAGCGGTTTGGCTTTGCGCTCAGCGTTTCAAGCTTTGTGCGTTCGGTCGCGAAGTGGCTTTACTCTGTATATGTTGAAAACAAATTGGCGTAGATTGCGGCGTTCGGTATATGGAATGTGTTTTGCTGTGAATTTGTCTGGAACATATTGGTGTATCCATCATGCACGCTGAACCTCTTTTGTTTTGTTTTTGTGTTTTTACGATATTTACGTTGTTCTTACTTTCCACAGTGACATTTAACAACTCTGAAGAATATCGTGTGCTTAATGTTAAGTTGCTCTATACATAAACCTGAAAGGATGGCGGCCAGCTGGTGTAGATGCATCAGCTAGAGAAACTCTCCTCCTGTTGCTCTGTTACTGTACTCTGTTACTCCTATTACTCTACTCCTGTTGCTCTGTACGTTCTGTGAGAGGAAGGTTACTTTTTTTCCACTCCGCCCGTTATTTTTGTGTTATTAATTTCGATTATTTACGCTGGCATCGTAAATTATGATGTAATATGTGACTGTGTAAGTATTGTTATAGTGTGCTTGTACTGTTATTCGACCCAGCCCTAGAAGAGCAATCTTTCCATGTGAGAATGATCGTATACACATCTGAAAAGGCGAAAACTTCTTTCCAACCCTTCTAAATTTCGATTTCTCGCGATATATTCTTACCATTTTAATATTTTAGACGCTTATACGCGAAATCAAAACAAATGAACGTGACGTCGTAGAGACTCAAACTAAATCACCTATACAGGAGCGTATACTGCACCTAGTTCTATCTATTTGCCAAAACTTCCATCCGCCATGTTGGCTTGTGTTTCTATGGCCCAGTCGGGCTTAACGCGTCAGAGGCGCTACTTTCAAGAGACGTAATTAAAGGTCCCAAGCGGCGCACTTATTAACGCCTGCCCGCTAAAAAATGACAGCCCAAAGCAGGCTCCAGCGCAAATATTTAGCAGGCACGCGCGACGAGCATTTCATATGTGCCCAGTTCCGGAAGCGCCTCGCCCCGGCATGCCTCCAAAATGCTTCCATATACTGCTCTGCACACACAACAACCAATATCTCACGTGCAGGTTCTTCGAAAATGGAGTAGACTGTAATTTATGCTCGAAATAGCGCGCTCGTCTGCTGCTTCAAATGAATCTCAATGAACGGGAAGGAAATTAGTATTTTGAGAGGCTTTTGTTTCTTATCTAATTCTAGTCTAATCTTTTAGTATTTTGCGTTTCAGCGAAGCAGTTACTAGCAACCAGGCAGTTACTATACGAAGCAGTTACAGCAACAATTAATTAACGTAACTGATCTGTCTCAGGAATGTGCAGGGTGTGTAACTTAGCAGACACGTCTTCAAAGACGAAGTGAATTATTTTAGAGAAAGTTGTGACGTTTTGAAGCGCGATCGACTTTATTCTCTGATTTTCTTCCACGAAGGCGTGCAAGTGTAAAAACATTTTTCCAGTATAAGTTAGACGATTTAATGCATTCGAATCGTACCTGGTCGTGGCGAATACGTAAGGCGTTGTATGATTACGATACAGTAATGCCATTCGTCGTCAGTAATATGCCAATAACAATAAATTGCGTAAAGTCACGTGTGTTCCACAGCGCCTCCGCTATACCGGGGCATTGACTGCGAAAATTTAGCAGTAGGGAGTCCGTGCTATTACACGACTTCGAAGGGTGGGGCGCCTGATTCAGTGTCCAAACATCCAGCAGAGGCAGTACATATGGAACACGTAATGGGCACAGGTAGGCGGCATAGTGGTTCCAATAAACCGGTCACTTTCACGGTCACATACAAATATATGTCCCGAATGACAGAATGCTCATTGAGGATCGATCAATAACGTTACTGCTTTGAGATGCATGGAGCTGTTACATTTACTGCGAGGATTTACTCCAGAGAGTCAAGATTGGCTGCTTTTCTCCGAACAATGAAACCAAATGGCAACGTGAGAGCCTCAGATACAAGATACGTTTTGATACCCTTGCTAAGAATATCAGGATATTCTGCTCTATAGGCTGTTCAGTAGAAGAACCCCCATAAGTCGTTCAATATACCCAGTCTCAATTTGGAGAGTATACGGAAACAAAATGCAAAGGGGGTCGAAAAAAAAAAATCTACAAAGCCAGAGTGTTGGTTTTATTTGCCATCGTATAGGCACGTATACATGTGCAGAGCGAGGGCGATATGAGTGGACAAGGCACCCTCGTATAACGCCTGCACTTGCGTCACGTTGGACGGCACTTTGTCTAATTGCGGACGCAATATTTATGACGGCGTCATAAGCACAATGAGATCGACTGCCCAGTGCTATTACCGCTTATCTCTCCATATTTGCATATCCACAGCAGCGCTGCGATGTTTCGGGCGTGGACTCATGCAGTAGCGAACACCGGAATTGGGGACGCGTGGTGGTGACCAGCTGAGACAGCGGTACATCTTCCTTTGTGCTTTCTTTCGCTAGATGAATCGCGACGTACCGATGATGTTGGGAAATCAATTTGGACAAATTAAACACGGGGGGGGGGTATGTTTATGTAAAAAAAAAAAAAAAGAAAGGCGGGCTTGCATTCTGTCTACTGTTTGATTACATAGGATATATAGGCTGGCATGCAGTTCCCAGCTGGTGCTGCAAATAATCGCCAATACTTAACTCTATAGTCCTTTTTGTGTTCGATGACTCGCTGTCCTGGTGATTGAATAACTTATACTGTCACTTTCAGTACACAGAACAGGGCGGCCTTGCGCTGTTAAAGCATTGATACGTGTTTTCAGCCAAACAATGGAGACCAAATTGCTGTGCTGCGAGCGATGGGGCTGTTGTTGTTTTTGACTGCGTCTCATTACAGTGATAATAAATGATATGTAAAGGGGAATATATGGAGACGATTCTGATGTAATCTGGAGGGTGTTTGTTCCTACTCTCTCCTTTAACGTGTCTCTGTTGTTTGTCCATTCGACAAGCGAACATTTACGCTTCACTGCCTATAGGCCAGGCCAGTCCATGTTGTTGGTTTTTTTTATTCTTCAGTTGAACTCGGAACTAAAAAGAAAACACTAATTTCTTCTACACCGTCATCTCGTAGTGAATTGTCAGTTTCGTTTTAAAAAAAGAAAAGAAGAAAGCAATAAGAGACAGTTTTCGAGTGTGTGTGTACGCGCTTCGCTCCGCACTTCATCGTCAGAATATAATTGTTGTTGTTGTTTTTGTCGCTCGGTCTCCATATCCATCCATGTCACCTGAAACGGCAGGAAATGTTGTCATTTTCTCATAAGAAAAAGCGTGCTTGATGGCACCATGCTTTTCTTTATGTTATGGCACCATGTTTAGTTTTTCTCTATTGCAAAATGTTCAGTTCCTTTTAAGAGAAATTAAAAAGTTTCTTCTCCCGCCATTAAAAAATTTCGGAGATTTTACATCTCTGCTTTCAATGTCGCGTTTATTCACTCGTGTTTTAAAACACGTTAGGTCAACATGCGACCAGTGCATAGATGACATGAAAGTGTGGACACGCCCAGGCTACAATCGAGTACGCCACACATTGAGCCAAACATTGAGTCAAGGTGTATATTATCAATATATGATACGTCAACTGCGCCTATACCCTCGCGCATGGATAATGTGTTGGAATGTAGTAATTTTAAGCATGATTTCGGAGACTGGAGCACAATGTAAAGCGAGTGACGACGGGGCTACAAAAGGAGGAGGAAAGCCTGCACGTGTGTAATCAATTATGCAAACGCAGTGCACAATGGAATCCCGCTGCGAAGACGGCACGGCGCGTCCCCCGCTGAGGGCGCTCTATGTTCAAATACGATACATATGCGCCCTCTAGCGCTCTGTGAAATATGAATGAGCAAAAGAAACACTGAAAGCAGCGACATATTGGCCGATAGGACAGCGTTTTTCGCGCTCGTTGACGGGTGGCGGTTCCAGCGGAAATATGGAACGGAAATAGCGGAAATATTGTTCAGGTGGGGCCCTTTACGGCGTTTCGTTTTGGGGGAATTATTTATTGTGTAGTAGGAGTGCAAGGCTTCTTTCTGTGTACGGCCATCGGAGGGAAGCTGATGATTTGTTGGTTTGTTTATTTTTTGCTTCCGTGTTAGCGCCACGAAGCAACTGTAGCTATGAGCGGCGTACAGATGTGGAGAGATGGAGAGAGGACAGCAGGAAGGAGTGGGGGACAGGGGGTCTAGTATGCGTCCTGGGCCGACTTCAGGGGGAACTGTGCCGACATTCGTCTGGAAAGTCTTTGGAAAACCTCAGACAGCACAGCCGGTGGTAGGACTCGAACCCACAACCTCCCAGTCTTCGGCACAATCTTGGCTACCACCAACGCTCAGCCATGTCGCTGGTAGGGAAGCTGATGAACAGTTGTGGTGTATCTCCGCTAACTATGGACAGAATTTTACACAATAGTAAAATGCCATTTTTTAATTCCAATAAATGATAATATTTTCTAGGTCGAGTGGGCCATCTGATGGTCGCAATAGCAACCTCCTGAGGCGTTGCCCTAATTAAGTTTGGCTAATTAACTTTTTAATTATGAAATATAGAAGGTCTGCACAATAAGGCCGTCTGTTCCCTTTGGTTCTGATGTCGTTGCCGTTTTCAGAAAAAGGATCGAGCCAATACAACGCGAGGAAATGGCCCCGGAAATAAGGACGCATTAGGTGGTCATTGTTGTCGCTCCGCCAAAAGAGCGCTTTCTTCCTCGTCCTTAAATGCGAGGGAGACACACACACACAAAAAAAAGCTGCTGCAGTGCTCTCTGAGGCGAGGAAATCATTGTCATTAATAGGCATAAAGAAAGAATAGAAATAATAACAAAAAAAAAAAGCTAATAATGTTGGCGAAAGCGCGCAAAAAAAAAAAGAAAGAAAAGAAAACGACTGACTAACTGACTCGTGTTCCCAAACCGAAATAAAATGCTCCTTTTACTACAGGGGACAGCTCTACCCCTACGTTGGAAACAAAAAGTAAAACTGACCGCCTCAGGCGTGGCACCCCGCACAAGCATCTCCGGTTGTTCCCCAGTTGACCGCGCTGAAAGCGCGGACAGCCAAGGTGAACAAAGGACCACCAGCGCCGATGCAGCTTGGGATTATTGTGCCTCTCTACAAGCAGCACAGTTCAGCCCCGTTGTAATACTCTCGCGTATTCACACCCCTGCACCAGAGAACACGCAGCTACATGATGGCGGATTCGCTTCCGACGTGAAAAAAAGAGACGCACGATGACAAGTTAATACGCCGTGCTCATATGTCATGCTCGACACACCGGAGCGTGTACCCAGATTTAATACGGCAAACGGAGTAGGTATTAGAGGAGCAGTTCTTGTCGTGCTCTCAACCAGTCGGTTGTTTTTGACGCAGAATTTCCGTCGCTCCGATGGCTAAATATGTTGTTCGAAATATAATTAATTTCTTTTTCCGTTCCTAATAAATAAACATGATGTTCTAAATATAGAAGTACAAAGTGAATTGCACCAGTCTTTTTATATTTTTTTTACTAGTCCAATTATTATTAGAGGTGAACTTAGAGGTGAGGAATAGGATGATTCGCGAAAAATTGAAAAAACAAAAACAAAAGCAAACAAACAAACACACACACAGTTTAAAAAGTAACTTGTCTTCCTGTTCAGGGAAACAAATCATGATTTGCAGGGAGCCGTCCCGCACCCTTGGTCGACGGTTCATGTTGTAGGGTCTGACCTTTTTCGGGTTAAACCCGATTGCCCCAGATTATTCCCTCCAAATCAGTATAGGACCAGTTCGGGTTAAACCCGATTTCTCCCTGAATTTCAATCACGTATCGGGTTTTGCCACGTATCACGTGCACTGTTTACTGCTAGTAATTTATACGGACGTGCGATATAGCTATTATTTGAGTGCAACAATAAATATATGAAGTACATTTGATGTTGCAACATGAGGTGCTATGAGTCTCTATAAAGCGGGAGGTATGTATATCTGACAAATATGTGCACTTGAACCAAGGGGCGGCTTGCTGGACAGAAAGCAAAACATAATGTAAACTGAATGCATTAGTAGCTCCCGATTTCACCACAAATTACAGGTTTAAAAATAGCGCACGATTTTTCCCTGCCGAATCCGGTAACGGCATTTAAAGTCAGGCCCTATACTCATATGCCATGCGCTCAAAAACAACTATTACGTTATTGAAAGCAAGCGTCGTGTCTGTGTCGTCTCAGTCTTTATTCCGACGGAAGTATACGCCCAGCGTGCCGAGGTTGTCACTAAAACGCGCACTCTGAAAACGCCTGACGATGTCCATCGCAAACCTTCCATTTGGACATTGTTGTCAAGATGAATTATTGATGATGATCAATGACGATGATGATGATGGATAGAAGAAAAAATGGGGAGGTGAGTCACGACTAAGTCGGTCAGGCTACCCCAGTACACGTACGTAGAGCAAAAAAAAAAAAAAAAAAAAAAAAAAACCGGCGGTAAGAAGAAGAGGTCCGTTGGTGAAAGAAAACGAAAAGCCACCATGCAGTCAGAGGAGAGAGTCGAACACTGTGTGAGTCACAGCATAGTGTCACGGTAGTCGGCCACAATCACAAGGCACAACGTCCAACGCAATAGTTCCGGTGAATTATTGAATGACGCGACTGTTACACTTGTGTTAACTATAATTACCAGTACTATTATCTTGTTTTCCTCATTTTCGACCGCACACTTTTTGGAGGTTGCGCGTTGGGGTTGGTAAATCCTGCTCACTTGTTGCACTTGGGTACTCATTGTTGTCGTTGCCCACCGACATGAGTGGCATCTAGCCAAAACGGTGACAGACCAAGATCTATAGCTGCCTGGAAATCCACCCTTGCTCGTCCTTATTTCTCCCGGAACAGCGTTGATGGTAGCCTACGATATTTTTGTGCCATTTATTTTATTTTATTTATTAATTACACTCACTTAGTGCAGCGTACAAAACGCTCATTGGGTATACCGCGGCCGAACACACGTTCATTCGTTCACTCCCAATGCCCGACACCTATACGGATTCGAAAGTTATATTTTAAAGCGATAGAGCTTTGTGGGGTAAACCATCACAGGCCCGTCCGCGGCTTTATACAGGACAAGGGGGTATTGTCACGCGCCTTCACCACCTGGTATTCGGACTGTGTTTGCGGTACGATGAAATTGTGTAATCGCCACGATAATAACCGCAGTAGCAATGCCAAAAAATCTCAAAACGCTATGTGAATAAAGTGCTTTCAAGAAGAATTTCATAGTTTTTCAGGAATTTACTGCCAATTAACGATGGTCCTAAAACGGTACCGCATTCAAACTCGCTTGCCACAATGCCCAGCAGATGCAACCTATTTTACGATAACAATTATATTCGAATTACCATTATGATAAACTGACTCTTGAGCGCATGGGCTACAGATTTTATGAGACGCCGATGCTTTTTTTTTCAATGCTTTTTTTCAATGAATATTTCGTAATTGATTGATTGAAAGCGCAGTGGCGAACAACAACAACTTAGGTGGCGAATTTCCTCATTCATCATCATCAGTCTATTTGTTGTTGTTAAAAAAGAATATTATTCAATGAATACTTCTTCTCTGAAACGATGGTTCACAAGCATAAGAGTATGATGTGCGGCATAAAAACATACGGAAACGAAAGAGGAAAGGGAACAAAGCGAGGCCTCCTGTGTAAGTTTTACAGAGCATCTGAGGTTGTTCAAAGACGTTCTGTAAATAAGTTTTAGTAGTGAATCTTTTTTTTATTTTTCTGTTTTCCACTTCGGAATTGCCCATTTTTAGTATCACCTTCCAGTGTTTTGAGGAAAATTGTGCCAGGGTGCCATGAAATACGAGGGTGGTTCCATAAGTTTCTGGCCCGACCAACTTTTAATAGTCATAGAGACGGAACAAGTGTATCAGTTTTCGACATAGTCACTCTTAACTTCGATGCACTTTTGACACCTTTCAACCAGCATTCTTATACCCTTGAAAAAATAGTCAGAAGTTTTGTCCGCAATATGCTGGAAGACTGCCTCTTGCACCTTACTATCGTTTTGAAATCTCCGTCCTCTGAGATCCCTCTTCAAGTTTGGGAACAGGAAGTAGTCACTCGGTGCCAAGTCTGGACTGTAGGGTGAGTGGTGAATTTCTTCGAAGCCGCACTCCTTCCGTGCAGCCTTGGCAACAGAAGCCGTGTGGACAGGGGCATTGTCCTGGAGCAACCGGACACCTCGACTCAACCTGCCGCGCCTCTTTTCCTTGATGGCGTCTCGCAGTCGGTGCAGGAGTGAAGCATAATAAGCCGCATTCAATGTGGTGTTCCTCTCTTTAAAGTCGATGAGGAGGATCCCGTGACAATCCCAAAATATTGCTGCCATGATCTTCTTTGTGGATTGTGTGACCTTGGCTCTTCTTGGGGGTGCTTCTCCTGGTTTGCGCCATTCCATCGACTCCTTTTTCGAAAGTGGATCATAGTAGAGCACCATAGTCTCATCCCCTGTGACAATTGACTTCAATATTTCGTCTTCGTTCTCTTGACAGAGCTCCAAAAACTCTTTGGCACAGACGACGCGCTGTTGCTTTTGAACTGACGAGAGAAATCGTGGCACCCATCTCGCACTGACCTTTTTCATGCGAAGGCCCTCGCCGATGATGCGAAAAACGGTTGTTTTGGAAAGCCCCAGCCTTTCTGACATTTCCTTCACCTTCAGACGCCTGTCGCTCAGCACTTCCTCCTCGACAAGAGACACATTTTCTTGTGTCACCATTTCCACTGGACGACCATCGCATTGGATCATCTTCAATGGAATCTCGCCCCAGTCGAAACTGCTTAGCCCAGTCCTTTACCGTTGTGCACGACGGAGAGGCTTCCCTGTACACGTTGTCCAGACGCGCTTTAATTTCTTTGGGCGAAAGTCCCTCTTTTGTCAAGAATTTTATCACAGCGCGGTACTCGATTTTTTCCATTTTAACTGAAGAGTGCATCCTGGCTGTTTGAAATGCCGCTCTCCAACCGACAAAAGCATGGAGAGGGTTGAGGGTGGTGCTCCGGCCCTCCAACAGATGGCGCCACGCGTCCTTAATCGCATTTTCAAATTCGCGCGCATTTTCTACCTCGGGCCGGAAACTTATGGAACCACTCTCGTACCAAGAATTTGACTTGCCTGCAAATGAAAAGCAACCCGGCCCAAGCTAGTAAATTGCACACACAATACTAAATATGTGATAAACCCCCATAGTTTATTTACTGTAATAGGAGGGCGAGGTACTGGGATGCACAACAGCGACGTCATATTCCTGGTTTCGTTTAAAAACAGATTACGAAATTAGTGTGTAACGCTAGAAGGAACGGCGTGCTGATGCAAATACAATTGCAAGTCTCGCTGAAACATCCGCGTGCAAACATCAAAACGTGGATTCCTCCGCATTTAGAATAGAACATAACACCCTAAACAGGAAGCACATCCCACGTATAACGGGGGAATCTTTTTAAAGCGTGGTATTCTGAGCGTTGCATCACACACAGGCGACAATTTTGACAGACGGCGCAGCTGTCAGTACAGGATATATTGTAAGCGTGCACTGTACTCCTGGCACCTCCTCCGCGACGTTCGTATTCGTATATCCACCCGTGTCGCTAACAAAGAAACCCGCGTGTTTTTAATGCCCCATAATACAAACTGGTGAAGATGCTATATTCCCTCTGAGGGTTTCACAAAGCTTCGCTCCGGCAAGCTAAGCTTCACGACCCGGGCTATGTACTGAAATGCATTGAGTATTTGCGTGTTGCCGCATTCGCAGGGATATAATAAATGTACAGTGGTATACCTGCCTGTACATTTTCGACTCTGCAGCAATAGAAGCGATTTGTTTAAATTATTACGGATTATTAGTTGTTTTTTTTCTTCTTTTGAGAATTCTGAAAAGACACACGCACGCATTTCGCTAATTGCAGTGAAAAAGAATCGTTCTTGATGCGTTTTGACAGATCAACTTTGGCTAGATGTCATACAGAATGTGTAGGAAAAATGCGTGATTTGGTACTTGGTATTCTCTCCTCAGGCATCGACATGTGCATGAGGAGAGGTGTAGCGACCAAAGTTTGGACTTCAATTCTTTTGGCTTAATATGATGTTCATATTCAAAATATTCAAATGGTTGTAATGGTTGTATGTGTTCAATGGAACTGCGGTTGTCAACACCCAGTTCAATAGGCGGAATGTTTGCTCTCCGAGAAGCTGTACGAAATTTGAAGAAGGCTCAAAGCTTAGGCTAGTTCGTGATACATGATGAAGAAACACTTCGAGACAAGGGAAAGAAAAAGACGACACAACCAACTACAAAATTTCTTTCTCAAAGTCCCCGTGTCTTTACAGCCGCAATCATGTTATGCGGCAGCTACCATATACCATATACAGGTAGCACCCATGGTGGGTTGCTGAAAGCTCCAAGGTTTACTTTATTTTACTAATTTACTAACTAACTAACTAACTATATGGTAGCGGCAGCTAGTATATACTTAATGCAACTAATAACGATGCACTATATTGGAAGAACATCAAACTCAGTTGTGAAGAATGCTGTGTGAGTGCGTGCAGTTGAACAATCGTATTGGCATGAGGGAGAGCTTTAGAACTGGCCCCAGTTGTCGACTTTGATGTAGAAAACAGAGGGAATTCGGCCAGCGAGTTCGCCAAGGAAGTTAAGCTCACCTTGTGGTGACTCGTCTGATAAGTGAACAATACAATAATCGTACTAGGACAAGCAGGTTCGCTCAATCGCATCCGTTATGTGGAAAATCCATCGACATGGATGTGAAACGCCGAACACTGTATTACGAAACAAGATAGCAGCATAAGTTACTTTTCTATAACAGTCTACAGTCGCGTTGTCTATAATTACTTCAACAAGGTGGCACTGGTCGAACATGCTCTATTTTTTTTAAAAATCTTATATAGTGTAACGTGAATCTCACGTCCCTTTGGTCTACGGCCAATAAGTGGTGCGGAATACGTCTACAAATTTTAACTGCCTTCCGGACCTTGCTGCGAATCTTGTTGTAAAACTTAAATTGCGAAGATTCCCCTGTAAATTTTCAATGGTGTTACGTAACGGTCAACGTTATACGTCAGGTACGTGTAAAAGACTGTTGCAGTTGCATCCACACGTGAGCCTGCATTTCAAGTTTTACAGCAAAAGGGCGGGGGTAACAAACATACAGAAACTCATTCAACTGTGACATCACAGCAGACGTCTCCACAGGAGAGGTCACGTGCTTACGAGAACCAATAGCAAGTTACAAGTGTAAATGGCTTCTGCTAGCTGTTGCGTGCGACTTTGTAAAACACGTACTTGCGCGTTGTACGCAACAACACCAACAGATATACAGGATGCTGATACGCGAGGTGTTTCATCGCAGGGTGATAGCCCATTACATGTGGGTTATGCGCTATGCAAATAGGTCAGCTGTCTGTGCAGCTCCCCAGTCCCCTCTCTCCCCTATTGCACGTGGAGCGACCTGATTGGTCCGCCTCCCAAATACGGGGGTACCATTTCAAGGTGAGGCCCACATGGCTTCTTCTGTGGAATAATGCCCGTCTATACGAATACACCCTGACTGCTGCCTTCTGATTGGACCGACACTTGGTCACGTGCCACCGAGCGGATATAAAACGCGCTGCACACGAGCTCTCTATGTGGAGGGCGCAATGACTGCCAACAGCTAGAGTTCAGCTCAGCCGACAAGTCCACTATATAGCGGTAACTGTCCCCTGAGTCCCTGTAGTGGAATGCTCCCGCAGGCGTCATGCAGTAAAAGAAAGTGGAGTCCCGAGGGTCACACTATAGATCGCAGTATCATTACGTTTAAAGTACCGGGAATAGAAGCCGGTGATTCTATGCACCATTCGCAATGGCAGCACACCAAACCCTGTAGAACAATATATAGGTACTAGAAAGCCGCGACAATTTTTGCACATTGTATCCTCTTTACACCAAAACTTCGAATGATGAATCGCGTGAGGTGCTGACTGGACTCATACGCGATCATCCAATACACTGTCGTCCTCCCAATGTGGTTCGCCGAGCCCTTCCTGTTGTCAAATCAGGATCTACATACACGTTCATGTCACGATGGCTGTGGCCACATAGGTTGAGGCGCGAGCTCGTTTATTGTGTGCTCGTAAGCGCCAAATAAAACTATTATTGTATCCTAATTACTCCATGACCGAAGTCTTGTAAAAAGTGGACTTCTTGAATGGCCAAATTTAACGGGCACTTCTTAACTTCTTAGGCAACTTGAGGCCTTGTATGTGATTGTCCCTTCTATGTTGTTCCAGCCTCAGAACATCAGTTCTCTCTTGTTTAACGGATCTGCCTGCCGAAATGAGTATGGCACTAAATTATTCGACACTGAAGAAACTCAAGAAAGTTAGTGTTCACAAGGGCAGATCATTTTCTCTCTCTCCAAGCCGTGTAAGAGATACGGCTTTGCAAGCTCCGTTATTAGCTCCAAAGCCAGGTGGCACATGTCATTTGGTCCAACGCGCGCCCACCGACAAAAGCGCCTGGTTTTGCTGAGATGGCACAGAGAACGAAATCCTTCTCGCTTTATGTGCCCGATCCAACAGAAAACGCCAAGCAACATTTTTAGATTTGCCGGGGCTTCTGGAGTGCACATAGTTAATCTTTGCCAGGCAGAAAAAAAAAAAAAGCAAAAAAGGCAAAGGCAAAAATTAGCAATTTTAGTCCTTGGGGTCTATAGATGGTTTGCCACACCCTTTAGACCCGAAAGGGACTACAAATGACTGTTACGGAGCGGGCGCTGCATTTCAGGCTTTGTTCTCAGAGTCCTATATGTGTTATGGGGAAATGGATGTTGGGAATGGAACTACCCTGACTTTGAATGAAACAGATATATCAAGCTATATAGTCTTCTGACGTGGCACAACTTGTCGAGAGAGTACCACTAACCATTTCTTACCGTTTAGGCAGAAAATTGCGCAACCCTGTTGCGTTGTTCCATGAAATTCCTGCGGAGCACACATTTCCGGATATGAGTGTTGCTTTCGGGGGACCATTTGCCAATCTTAGACACTATTTCCAGTGCCGAGGGGTAAATTTGAGGAGTAAATATGAGGAGTAAATTTCAGGACCAGCAGGGGACTAAAAATGGGAGCAATTGCAATCTGAAGTACTAGAAGCTATAACTACTCCCGAGCTTGCTTTTCTTTTTTCTAGAGTGTACCCTATGACCCGCTGAAGAAAAACTCGATATCTTGCCGATGACACGGCAGACATCTCTGACGAGAATATATGTTTGCCTTCAGTTTTAATCTGTGTTATTTTACTGTACAGACAGAAAAGTGTAAATTACCGTATACAAAAAACTGAGTTGTCTACACTTACATCGTTAGAAGAATTCGGCATCCACACACTACACACATCCGGTCTACACACTTCGCTAAAAGAAGAATTGGGCATCCACATAACACGAATATTTGAGCTCGCCAGACGCTTTCTGTATGTGTGAGTTATCTGATAGAAAGTTTGCATGATGCGCGTGCAGCACGTATAATCACAATTCAAAGACGCGTTTCTCTGATTGCGTTTCTTTTTTGTACTTCCGTGAATAAGCCAACAGATTTTCCCACCAACCCCATTAAATATGTGTTCACTCGCGGGGCATCCCCTCCCCAGTCACCACCAAGAGTCGTTACGATTTTAATGGAAGTGTTGCTTACCCCGCGAACTTCGCACAGCGTTATGTGTCTACGTCGAACCACGGATTACCTAAGGTTGGCACATTGACCTGCAGGCGTTCGCGCTACTGCCATTGCTTGGCAACCGTTTCTGCCCTCTTTGCAGCAAAATAACCGTGCAACCGGTGGCCTTGGCGTCAAACCAGAGCGACCGAAACAGCTGCGAGCTCGAGGAATAACGAAATTAAACGCATTTATTTTATCAATTTATTGGGAAATCTTAGCCTGACCACAAAACCGACAGTCCTTAGGGCGGAAATCACTTCAAGAACTGCAATGAAAACGCCAATATACTGTTGTTTTCGTTCATTAGCATTATTTTCTATATTATCTCTAGCATAAATTATTATATATATTACCCTCTTCATCATTTTTGCTATATTTTTCTTTTGTGTTACGTCAAGTGTATACGTACACCCGTAGTGTCTTTAAGTAAGTACGTGCCATGGAGTAGCTGGTCTCATGTATATGTGGAGTCAATTTTCTGCATTTATTTCTTGTTTATATATATTTCAATAATCAATCATTCGTTCTCTAGCCACGACAAGAGGACCAGTGTTCCACTCGTTTCCCTTAGTTTATGGTCAATTTTTAGTAGGAATTCCCTATGAGTGACTCTGTTCGCGTTTCACGTAGTGTAATAAGTGATGTGCAGTGAAGGTTTATAGTGAAAGAAATTTGGGTGGACCGTTTCATACCAAGCACCTGCTCTGTATGACAACGATTTCCCCATTGCCTTTCGAAAATTTCAACTCCAAGAGTACGTAATCTCTTTTGATCTGTCTTTAATGGAGTCGTAACATATACGAAACGAATGGATTTACTCCCGACTGAAACCACCTTCTAGGCTTCGCGGAAGACGCACCATGCTTTTGTACGCAGGGCCTCCTCTGACAGTTCGCGCTTTGCGCGCTGGTTCGTCGCGACCCTCTGTATATACCGTGACGCGATATGGACATTGTTAGGGTGTAAACATGGGATGCTTACCGTTGTGGAGGATGTGCGAGTGTGCTGGCGGTGGCATGATGGGCGCGTGGCCCTCCTCCACGAGGGCGGAGGCCTCCAGGTGTCTGGGACGTGCCTGTTTCCGACGGGACATGCTCTCACCAGCTCCTCCTAATCACGCCTTCACGCGAAGGCATCCGGAAACACCGGAAACATTGAACAACCTGAAAAGCACATTCTCAAATCAATCACAACAACAACCAAACAGCAGAAGCTTCAGATGGCGCTTATTACAGCTATTTTTAATGCGATTTGCAGAGTGTTATAACCACGAACATCCCTACAACAAGTGACGCGTTATCTACACGATGTGTTTTAACTCATTAAGGGAAAACCGTCCAACGTAAATTAGTTTGTGAGAACGCGCGGCTTGTTGTAGCACAGTCAATGCGTCATCTATAGCACTGCAATGTTTGCAGGTGGCAGTGGTCGCGTGCTGATGTGCTGTTGCGAATCGGACATCACAGCAGCATCTGCAAGTGCGACTAAAAAGAAACGAACCGAGTCACTTTTCTTGTTTCGAAACCGCATTCTTCTTTACTCGTCCCTCAACGGTTCCCATATACGCACGAATGCGTTATGGCGTCTTTACAATGTAGGTATTTCAGCTATCACAGGGCTGAGTGTGAGAAAGCTGTTGTGGACTATAAGCATCCCGTAGACGTAAACGAAATGCAGGAGAAAGCCAATGTGTAGGCTTATCATATTGAGCACTGTACAGTAGGTGGTTAACGGAGAGCTGCTTGGTACACGGTCTATTTAATCGGTGCAACATTTTTGTCCGAGGTGGTGTTCCGCAGGTGCCACGGGACGATGTGGTTTAATGTAAATACTTAAATGAGCATGTTGTCAGAATGTTGACATTAGTAGTACAACACTCCCAATGAAGCGATGCGTGTAACTAACGACATCCAGTCTCCGTGCTATGCCGAAGGCACTTAGTTAGTTAGTTTAGCACTTAGTTTAGTTTTATTAGTTTACTGCGCAACAATTATTGAACGCAACATTTCCGCGCGTCTTCCTGCTTTTCACCCCGTGTAGCCTTGGAACAGTGGAGTTACGCATACCGTCGGAACAGATACCGTCGATGTGAAGCACGGAAGAATGAAATAAAACGCTGCACAAAATGTAAGAATACGTGACATATATTCGCAAAGACATTATACATTACATGCTGTACATGCGTACTCATTCTCATGTACTCAAATACTGCTTCCCAGATTACCGTAAATAATCAATGAAGTAGCCACAGCTTTGGTGCGCAAACGAAGAACATATACGACAAGGAATTACATACCTTTCGTTCGTTAGTACTCAGATTCACACGTTAAAAACAAAAAGATGTACATATGCTATATATGACCGACATTATCGACATACATACTCTCTGTGAAAGCATTGGGACTGGTCAAAAGTATTCTGACAAAGCAGAAGGAGGACAAGACCAAAGCGCAGTTTACTTTCTGCGTTTTGCTCTCGTCTTTTGCAACATTGTCGAGTTTTGTATAGCACTAACATGCGAATGGAAACAAACGCCGTCCAAAAAAGTATGGCAGTGCGCGTACTTCCTTGGGAAAACATTTACGGAACCCCAAAAACGGAGCGGTAAAATATGCAGTGAAAGTCTCCTTACAGCATAGTCTTCGGTTCCGACGTCGCTGAGAGCAACACGGAGAATCCAGGCCGGTTCTTACCGCATCATCCCGCAGCTATTGTTTCATCAATTCACAACACAGAACACGTTAGTGCATCGCTCACAAACTGTACAAGTTCAAAACCGTGTTTCACGAGTTCTGAGGAGTCACAAATCGGGCGTTGATTTCAAAAAGAGGCTTCCGTGTCCAGTCCTACAATGCGTCGATGTCTCAAATGGGTATCAGCACAATGGTCCGTTTCGCATAGCGATAGAGTACGATAAGCTGCGATCTCTGAAGCCAGATATGCCTATGTCTTCACTGAAGATGAAGCAACATTCGTACAGCCAGGTGCACCGTCCTTTTGACGCGGAGCTTACGAAACGAACTCACAACATCCGAGAGTAGAGTTCCTCGCGTTCACAATGCAAGGAACACGGAATGGTCGATATCTTGCATACGGCGTGTCTTGGTGCCTCTCCTATATCCTAGGGTTCACCGGAGTCTGAGACCACCGAGGACCACCGATCTATCTGGTGGTCCGCCGCCTCCTACATGGCTCCGGGACCGGCCGTTCCGTGGGTTTATGTGCTGGCCGAGGGAACGCACGTGCGTCTCGCCGATGCTGCAAGCGGCAGCTGCGTCTGTGGGGAGCAGCCGGGACGAGCTCCCGGAGTCGAGTGGCGGCGCGGATGGCGAGCTAGGGGAGGCGCGCGTGCAGAGCGCCGCCCCGCGACGGTCGACGCAACCGCGAGCCTGTCATAACGGGCCACCCCTTTGATGCGCACAGGCCGCCCTACGGCGACGCCCACGAAGATTGGCGCGAGCGCCGCTGTTCGGACGCTACCCACAGATATCGACAGCTCCGTGCTGGTACACTCGTCGCCACTCTTGTATTCATTGCACAGATGTTTTATCAAAGATGGATCAGAAATGAGGCGCAAGATGGATGTTGCATCCCTCACTTTGGTTAACTGTTCGATGGACCCCACGCGCGATAGGAGACGATGCTCTCTTTCTGCTATTACGCAATGCTGATAATGGCATGTCAGGGAAGGGCCCAAACACAGCGCTCTGCGTCAAAGCATGTTGTCATTTTCGAGTATCACAAACCGTGAAAAAAAGAAAAAAAAATAGAGCTGCGGTGTATCTGGAGTAGATCGCTTTTATTGATCGAACGAACGACACCTTGTCCGAATAGCATTTTCTTGTCCTCGCTGCATAGTTACAGTAATGGTACGTGAAGAGTATGCAGGCACATAACGCTCAACCTGCTGTGCTGAAGATGACTTCACGGACGCACATGTGCTGGTTACCCTTTCAAATGGACTCCAGCGTGTTCTCCTCCGTCTCCTCGCAACTGACCTTTCCATAGCACAAGACGAGCGTGTGCAAGAGAAAAAGGAAAGCAATTGAGGGCCTTCAGTTGTCGGTGTGGATTGCAGGGGTGCGAACAGAGGTAACTGCAGCGTTTAGCCGCCGCCCCACTCCTATTTACATTGACCGGATCGCTTTTGCCCTCTGTAGACCAGGAAGCGAATTCCTTCAACTGCTGCTTCTCGTAGTCTTTCTTTCCTTTCCCGAGTGAATGACGAAGCGTGTGGGCAACCCTATCGGGAGGGTTGCCCAGCCAATTCCGTCCGGCTGGTCTGCTCTTTAAAGCGGTCGCCAATCGATATAGCTCCTCGCTTTAAAGAGGCCTTGAACTTGCACACACACACACCGACGTCCTGTTGCAGGATTTCTTTCTTCTTTTTTTTCCCCCCTCTTGTTGATGGCGTGAAGCGGAAAAGCACCACCGGCGCTCTAGTTCAAGGCCACGCTTTCGCCTTCGTGAAAGCCAAAACAAGAGCACGCGGAAGCTGGATGGATGGAAGCTGTGACTACGACGTGTCGATGATTGCGAGTGGTGCTTAGTCGCCGCGACACCTATGGAATAGACATAGCACCTATATGGAATACCTCGCTGGACATTCTGAATGGTACGTAGATGTCAGTCGTGCGTCTTTTGGGGAACGTGATGTTAAGCAAGAGAAAGTTTGCATGTGGTGGACTAGAAACCACATGGAGGACTTTCTAGTTCACCGTAGTTTGGACAGCGGGCAACTGGGGGACAACCGAGGATTTCGCTGTCTTCATCTTCTCTGACGGGCATGCGTTCGAAATGTAGTTTTTCTTTTCTTTCTTTTTTTTTTTTTTTTTAGTGCGCGACTTATTGTACAGTGCTGGACAAAAGTTTACGGAACACGCTCCGGCTCATTCCTTCCTCAGACTGACACGCTAGCGGCGACTGGTACCGTACGGACTTGCAAACAGGTGACTGGGTTACTTAGACACATGTCCGTAGTCCGTACGTTCACATTCGCTGCTAGAGCGTGTCAGTATGAGGAAGGAATGCGCGGGAGCGTGTTTCGTAAACTTTTGTCCAGCAGTGTAGTGTTGATATTTTTGTGTGGCATGCACTTAGAAGTGAGCAGCATGAGGTGGAGTGAGTGCAGAGGAACACTCTGTAATGTACTCTGCGTGAACATTAATTACCTATTGCCGGGAAGAAGAGAAAGTGGTTAGTTTTGTATTCCGCGTTGAATCTCTGTGAAGTAGATTTAGACAGTATCTTATGCTCCACGTGAAGCCAGATATGCGGTTCATCTGCCCAACATCTTGGGAAAAGGGAAACGCTCACGAAGCGAATCATTTACGCCGTTAAAATAGTTGGTGGTAATAGCCAAACATCATTTGTTCAAAATGTGGGCCGTACACCATTTTTTTACACCTTGAATTTTTGCATTGATTGTCCAACAATAACAACAAGAAATGAGTGAAGGAGAAGTGATGATGACATGGGATGTCCAAAAGAGGCTGCACACCTCCTGTTTTCAACAAGTCAGGAGACAGAACGATATTATTCTGAATGACAGTTGGCTCTGAATGACAGTTGTATGGCGATGTTCTGTCTATACACAGTGCGGTTCTGGAACATAGTTTTCACGCAGGCCACCAGACTGTCGCTTATCGGAGCGGAGGCAAACGAACACGATTCTTTCTTTATTGATTTACGTGCTAAGGGAGACGTTAGCCTAGGCGTGCTGGCTTGCTACTCCATTTCTGTCAGTGTACAGTGCCTATACTTCGTGGTGTGAAGAATTGGGTTGAACATCATCCAACAAGACTCGTACCACGTGGGATGGAGCTGCAGCTTCGCCTATAGACTAGAAGGAGGTTGAGAAACATAGAAAGGGCGACAAGACAAGAAACGTCACAAGCAGCAAATGAAGCTTCATTTGGGCCACAGTCGACAGCCTGGTACATTCGCACTGAAGAAGCTTTGCATGTATCATCGCCGAGGGGGTGTCCGATGGGTTGCTGTCACATCCATCTGTGGTCTGGGTAGCTACGGTACCTCAGAAAACTCGTTTCCTGTTGTTGGCACAAGGCCCTGGCTGTTGACAACGAAGGAAAGCCAGAATTGCACATGGAGAAGTGTGAAAAAAAAAGAAAGAGAACTCAGATCTCCTACACCCGTCTGTTTGTTTGTTTGTTTAAGGAAAAAAAGGTGGAGAAATTGAACACCCGTCCGTCATTTCTATAATCCTGTCCTTCAGACATCGAGGTGCTAAGCCAATATTCAGTGCGCCACGCGAAGACGAAGCAGAATAAACGAAATGGAAAGGACGAATATACAAAGGGGAACATACAAAGTGACAAATACAACACAAGCCTCAAGTTGCCTGGGGATATATTGCCATATTTCGGAAGAATAAACAATACATTTCGCGCAACCGCCATCCGGACTTCTATACTTCGTACGTCAGTTAGCGTTTCCAGGAAAAGACATTAATTGTAACGGTTTAAAGCTATGTACATGTAAAAAAAAAAAAAAAAAAATCACACGGAATTACTCGGCAGCCTTTTCTGGTTATGAGAGAACCTGTGGAAAAGGGGATGGTCACCGTGAAACGGCTCATGTACTCCTAAAAAAAGGGGCGGTGGGGTCCTATCCGCCGGTACGGTGGGTTCATGTCGTTTTGCGCAATAGGCTAGAAAGTTCACCAAACGCAGGGCCGGCGTCTACGGGGTAGGGGGGAGCACCCCCCCCCCCCCCCCCCCCAGAGCCCGCTAAAAAGGGCGCAAAAAAGAACTTTCGAGGAGGAACAGTACGGGGTAGGGCGCAAATTTCTCACTTGTCCCCCTGGAGGCGAAAAGTAGATGCCGGTACTGACCAGATGTAATGTTTCCAGGCCTACCCCTACCCCTAGGCCTGGGCCTAGTGCCCAGGCTTATACCCTATGGGGCTCTGAGGAGACCCGGTGCTGTCTTTCATCCCGCTAATACGCGGTTGATCAAGATTCCTGGATTCTTTCAGAGTATTACGCTAATACTCACACGGATAGATAAAACTTCGTTCCAGGAATGGGTTGCTCCTTCAAGTAATACTCGTAATTCCTTCCAGTAACGAAATTTAGGCGGAACAATATGTCTGGATCGCCCAATTATCACGTAGGCTGCCTCACGTAGCCTCTGCAACAGGGAGCGATTTCTGAACCCATCACCTGGCTCTAGTTACTCTCCCAGTCGTCATGGCACGTGCACGCAAGAACTCGATCGTGTCGCCCGCGTGATCCTAGAGGTGCAATCCACCGCGTTTTTCTGCCGATGTGTCCTTGGGGATCGCCTACGGCGCACCACAGCAACGTCTTTCACCTTCCTTTTTTTATATAGTTTACTATTCCTCATTTTATTTTTTGTTATATCTGCTATATGACTTTTTATATGTGTGTATGTATGTATATGCAAGAGTATGGACTGCTAACTTAGGACAGCATTTTCTGAAATAGGGAAATGCCTCGCTTTCCAATTACAATAAATGTCGACATATTCTGGGTCAAATGGGTCACCTTATGGCCACACTAACAACCTCCTGGGTTGTTGTCCTCACTAATTTTGACTCAGAAGTCTTTTAAAGGGGGCTAGCGCATCCGGAAAGGTGTGTGTATGAGAACGATACGGTAATGTTCGGCATGGTTTCACAGTCTACTTGGCCGAGTTTCTCTTCCGAAAACAGCTTACTTATTAAATAAACCAGATTTAAAGATTCACACTCCCTCTGCAGTTAAGCCAGAATGACGTAAGCCGGGCACACCAATGGGAGCGCAGCGCGGGTCATTGTCTCCGAGGTCGTCTGCTTTGCGTTTGCACCGCAACATACTAAGTGAATAGACCTCGGTAAATACGCCGGCTTTCGCTTACCGGTGTGAGTGCTGACTGACGTGACCACGGTGTTACGCTCTTGGCGGTACAAACAGTACGACGCTAACCAGAAACCGCATTCCACGAGCCGATCTCAGACTTCTCTGCGACCTACAGATGCCAGCACTCCCGCCCGGCGGTCGGACGCCATGGTCTCTCTGCCGCTCCCTGATTAGCCTTGTCCGCGCCAAAGGACGCTCACTGATTGGCCTTGTCCAAGTAACGTTTACAGAGGGGGAATTCCGGAGTGCTCTCAACATCCGTCGTTTGCTGTTGCCATGCGTTACATCAAATTGCACAGAAACAACTCCACTAATCGCTTTGGATTTTCGATGTCATTATCGGTGGTGAACGAGGAGTAAAATGGCACTGTAGTTTCTGAATCGGCCGCGACGGATGCAATGGTCCCTTTAAATGTACCACAAGGCACTGTAGATGTGCAATCTCAGAAAATTTGTCTATTCGATAGACTGAGCCCTTAGTATACCGAGTGTATACTCTACGTCACAATCTTCGCGTCAGTTGCGTTCATAATTATTTTTTCTCGAAAATTTAAATTGAAAATTACGGGCAACACAGTGTCGACACGAGTCACCAACTGCGCATTGCTCCCAAAGCACGGCGGCAAAACTGCATTGTATGCGGACGACAGTGCGTCTAAAACGAAACAAGTTGGCTTACGTGAACACTGTGGAAAGCAGCTGTTCTGAGGCTGGAACACACAAACAGACAAACAATGAAACACAACACAAGCCTCAATGTCTTAGAACATGAACAATAGAACTGCTGGCTACGTGTCGGCTACGTAGCCATCAGAAGTGTTGTATTTTCCACGACCTACTACACTCTAAATCGTTTCACACCTTTAAAGGTGTAAAATAGGTGTATTAACAAAGATCACACCCCTTTCACACCCTAAAACTTTGTTTTGGAAGTTCCTGAGGGTGTAACAATGGTGTACTATACCCTCAGGTGAAATATGGTGATAAGTGTGTCGCCTGGGTGTAAGAAGGCAGTATGTTTATTTGAGTTCACATGAACACAAGTAAATATATACAACAACAGAGAACGGGAATTTACATTACAAAAGTGCATGGCGTGGATTTACAATACGTCTACCACCTAGTAATGTATGCAGATTTAGAAGATGGTCATGGTCATATCACGGTCATGAATGTAACTCTGAATTGCTTCTGGGGCATGTTGAAGCAGTATCTGCTTGGAACCATCAGCAGATGTGGCATTTCTGATGAAGAGCTGCGACCACACATACATTTGATAAAATTGATGTCTTCTTGCAAATGAAAGGGTTATGTTCTTAAATTGTCGAGTTTTTCTAGCAACATCTTTAAAATACTGGTGTTTCCCTTCGAAACGCATACACCATACAGCTAGGAGAGGACCAAACATCCTGATGAGTCGCCGATAATGAACAATGTAATGCATTTTACAGGGGTTAGGTATTTGTGGGAACAACACTGCACAGCCTTGAAGAAACGAATAAATGCAACGTTCTAAGTAATGAAGATGCATATGGGGGAGGTGCCTGCTCATGAGAAGGTCTACAATTTCACGAAAAGCTATACACAGCTGCCATGCTTCATTGCCATGCACAGCTGCCACGCCATACATGATTTTCTGTATGTCGGCTGTGCATGTTTACACACATATTTAATCACATTGATGTACATACATATATGGACCTCAATGTGATTATATGCAATATGCTGGTAATTGTGAATACACAGTTACCAGCATATTGCCACGAACCCAGCAGTTCTATTCGGCGTTACAACCTCTACACCCCAACTGCCACGAGGGTGTTAAAATACACCTTAAAAGGTGTGCGCCATGAACATTTTGATTTACACCCTTTAAGGTGTAAAGCGATTTAGAGTGTACTATACTAGAGACCTGGACATCCGCAAAGCTCCCAGCACCGGGGTAGTAGTTCTGGCAATCGCCGCTTGGCTATGGGATTTGGCGCTAGCTCGCACTATTCGTTACCACGTGACTTGCTGAAACCGCAGCGATGCATGGTGGGCTGTGTTGACAACGACGAAGCAGTAAGAGAGAGAATAGCGCGTGCTTAGTAACAGCTTGGTAGCACGAAAGAAGGTGGCAAGGTTGACAGTGGCATTCCCTCTCCCCAATAATGCTATGTGGCGCTTGCAGTGGCCACTACCGTAACTATCCCATGACCCAGCTCTCCCATAGGCGATTGCCAGTTGTCCAGGTCTCTAGTATAGAGTAGGTCGTGGTATTTTCCAACTGTTTAATTGACATTACATCAGAGTACATAGGATATAAGTAGTTTCCATTACGGGAGTCTGTGCGCGACTGACGCGTTGAGCGCGTGTTACACTGTGTTGCGCAATATCCCACAGTTGCCAGGGGCGATCGTTTATCTGCCGATATCAGCCGAACACGACATCACCTCCCCGCCAAATTCTTTAGTCCAGTCCCACAATAAGCCTTTCCGGAGGTCTTCTTTTTCGTTGGGGACGGGGCGTCTTTGCGACTTGTGCATTTCCATTTCCTAGATCAGGGACTGCTGTATTCGGAGCGTGCACATTCTCAGGAGTTGTGTGCAACCCGCTCGGAGGAGTAACTTCTGCTTCTGGTTGGTGTGGTCGATCCGCTACCATGGGCTCTGGAGCAACAGAGTCATTTGAAGGTGGTCTGCAGTTTTCTTCTCGGGCGTCTTGGCGTTCGCAGGTACCCGGTTTCAGCTGGTGGATGTGCCGGCGCCAAATTTTGTCACCAACCTTTACTTCATAGGACAATGGTCCGTGGCGTCTGAGGACAAGACCAGTGGTCCACTTATCAGTTCCTCTGTAGTCACGAACAGAAACATGTTGTCCCAGTTCAAAGTAATGTTCTCTTCCATGGTTTCGCTCGCATAATTTATCTTGCTTGTCTCGTATACTGTATTGAACACTTGTCCTGATAAGTGACAGGCGGGTGCGAATTTCGCGTCCCAGGAAGAGTTTAGATGGAGTTTCTCCAGTTGTGTGGGGGCAAGTGCGATATGCAATAAGGAACTTTGCGAGATTCTCGTGGATACTCCCTTCCCCCTGCATAGATTTCAGGCTTGATTCGAGTGTCTGGACAAACGCTGAGATGTCACGATCGATGTTTGGCCACCATACGTAGGATCGTGCCAAAGCTTTCATTTTAACGATTACCATGTGACCACGGTGAAGCTCGTGAAGAATTGACTCTACGAGTTTCGCGGGAATGACGATGCGAGTGCCCCATGTCAGAACTCCTTGTTGCACAGATAGTTCATCTTTGCGTCGGATGTAAGGCACAAGATCTTCGTCCGAGTTAGAACTGTCCCAGCTATTCATGACATTCCAATATATCTTGGACAGAATAACATTTCGTCGGGTTGCGTCTCGCAGTTGTGAATGAGTAACAGGAAGTTGCTCAAATTGGCTTAAATGGTAAAGCTCAGCTTCATATGGGCCCTCCGGTGGAACATCCGGTAGAGGTAACCGTGACAAACTGTCTGCATTGCCGTTGTCTTCTGACCTCTTATACACTATGTCGTAGTCCATGCCGGAGAGAAAGAGAAAGAGAGCATAGCGCTGGAGACGTGCTGCTTGCATTGCAGGTATACCCTTCATTGGCGAGAAGATCTGCGTCAACGGTTGATGGTCCGTTATAAGTCTGAAATGTCTGCCATATAAATAAGCGTAGAACTTCTGTACTCCCCAGACAATGGCCAGGACCTCTTTGTCAATTTGTGAGTAGTTCTTTTCTGCCGTTTTAAGGGTTCGCGAGGAAAATGCGATTGGCCTTTCCGTCCCATCAGGCATTTTGTGAGAAAGAACTACGCCGAGACCATGTGGTCCGGCACCACAAGCGAGACGGAGTGGTAGCTGTGGATTGTAGTGCACAAGGACTGTGTCAGACGCAATAATTCCGTTAGCTTTTTGGAAGGCTACTTTGCAGTCTTTTGTCCACTTCCATACTGCAGATTTTTCCAAAAGTGCGTGCAAATGTCGCAAAGGGTTTGCGCTGTCGGGAATAAATTTTCCGTAGTAGTTGATTAGCCCAAGAAAGGAACGCAGCTGGCTGACGTTTTGCGGTGCTGGAGCTTCAAGTACAGCACGGATCTTGTCTTGGGTCTTGTGTAAACCTTCGCTGCTGATCTTGTATCCGCAGTACACAATGCTGTACTGGAAGAAGGAGCACTTCTGCAGGTTTGCTTTTAGTCCAAACGATTCCAGACGCTTGAGGACTTCCGAAAGATTTTCGAGATGATCATCTTCAGTAGTACCACTCACTAATATGTCGTCTTGCGTTGCATGTGTCATAGGAACACCCTGTAGAACTTGTTCGATGGTGCGCTGCCAGATCGCAGGTGCGGGAGCAATACCAAACACCATCCTGTTATACCGGAAGAGTTCCTTTTCTGTATTGATAGTTTGCAAATGCTTGGACCTCTCATGCACTTCCATCTGAAGGAATGCTTGCCGGAGGTCAATTTTTGTATATTTCTGACCACCAGATAATCTCGCGAAAATGTCTTCAACCACTGGTAGAGGATACTGATCTACGACTAAGTGTTGATTGATGGTCCTCTTGAAATCTCCACATATCCTGACTGTCCCATTGGGCTTTACCACATGAACTATGGGAGTAGCCCATTCACTGACATTGACTTCGGTCAGAATACCTTCCGATTCTAGTCGGTCCAATTCGGCAAAGACTTTTTCCTTGAGTGCGTATGGAACTTGACGAGCACGAAGGAACATGGGCTGAACATTTTCCTTCAGATTTAAGGTTGCCTTGATTCCATTCAACTTCCCGATGGAGTCTTCAAATACGACCTTGTGAGTTTCTAGAATCTGGTTCAGCTTATTTTTGACTTCTTCTTGAGAAGCTTTCATTGCAGTCGACGTCTTGAAGATTCCATTTGTTTCTTCAAGCAACTTGAATTCTTGAATCCATTCTCGGACAAACAGTGCTGGTGCTGGGGTTCTTGCAACATAGAGTTGGAGCCTTGAACATTTCTCTAGAAATTTTACTTGAACTGTGGTTACGCCATCACGTAAGAAGCATTCACTCGTCACAGTTCGAAATTTCATGGAGGTAGGTTCCAGTGGAATGTGGCTGAAATGCTTCGAGTAGACAACTTAGGGTACATTAGTATACTTTGACCCTGTGTCCATTTCCATTGGAATTACATGACCCTAAATTTCTGGTTTGCACCAAATGGGCTCACATCCACCACCAGTGACGTGCACAAGTAGATCTGAATCAACATCCTGGCGAATGGTTCCAACATTTTCAGCCTTTGAAGGATTTGTAGTGTCCTTCTTTTTAGTTTGTTTCGTTTTAGCTTCAGTGGACGACTTGTTTGCTGCAAGATTTCTGCAGATGGGACGTATGTGATCCTTCTTGTTACAGTGGAGGCATACAGCGTCGAGGTATCGGCATTTCCAAGGAACATGACCCTTCTTGTTGCAGCGGAAGCACCTCTTTTCCTCGTCTCGAACTTTCGAAACACTAGACGTGGCTCCGTTTATGCTTTCTTTCTTGGTATGTTGTTCCTCCACACCTTTGGCTGCGAGCTCACATGACACCACTTCTTGAAGCGCCTTTGTCAAGGTCAAATCCTTCATGGTGAGCATGCGCTGTTGAACAGAGGTGTTTCGCAGGCCATAGACAAATTTGTTTCTAAGGGCTTCATCAAGGAAAGTGCGAAAATTGCAATGTTCGGTGATTTTAGGTAACTCAGCCAAAAACCCACTTGTTGATTCGGACTGTCCCTGAACACGATTGTAGAAACGATGCCGCTCTGACATTTCCAACGGCGTCGGAGAGAAATAGTCCGTGAGGTACTTTTTGATCTCGTTAAACTTTAACTCCGAAGGCTTCTTTGGGCATGTCAATTTGCGGAGAGTGTTATATGTTTTCGCTCCCATGGTGGTTATAAGCGCTGCCACTTTCTTGTCTTCTTGAAGGTTGTTGAGGACAAAATACTCCTCTACACGTTCAACGTACGAGGTCCAGCTCTCGACGTTTTCATCGAAGGCATCAAGTCTTCCCACAAGGGGTGCACTCATAGTAGCAAATTCCTGTACTCACAGTTGGGAGATCGATGATTCTACGTCATAAGGCACACGCGATCAGTCGATGATTCCATCGATGTGGGAGATCCCATCGGTGTGAGACATCCCATCCTCTTCGCCATTTGTTCTATTCTCCAACTGTTTAATTGACATTACATCAGAGTACATAGGATATAAGTAGTTTCCATTACGGGAGTCTGTGCGTTACTGACGCGTTGAGCGCGTGTTACACTGTGTGGCGCAATATCCCACAGTTGCCAGGGGCGATCGTTTATCTGCCGATATCAGCCGAACACGACCAGGAGCGGCTAGATCGCTGTTGCTTGGCGAATTCGGCATTATTTCCCACCAGACGTCGCACCGAGCCATTTTCCGCAATTTTATTGGCAAATAAAAAAATATTAAGCGTTCACCGTCACCTCAATAGCTTCTATGTGCTGGGTTTACAAGCAACAAGCTGTTAATCTACGCCGTCAACATAAACTGCATGTCTGCTGCATTATACGGTACCTTTAATTGTGAAAGAGAAGTTCGGTGCAATGGCAACATCTGCTACTTTGGGGGCGCTGGTGCCGTTGCCGCCTTCAGAAAAGAGATTGAGTGAACATAACTGGAGGAAACGACCCCGGAAATAACGGCCTATAGAGTGGTCATTTTTGTCGCTCCGCCAAAACAGCGCTTTCTTCCTTGCCCCTAAATGCGCGGGGAGAAGAAGGGCTGCCACAGGTACTCCCTTCTGCGGAGAAGGTTTAACTTGCAGAAACACAAGAAATAAGTTCGCTTTTGACATAAAATTTAGGTTTTTGCAATCGTTCATGCGACAGACACCTCCTAACAAACTTCATGTAACGTTTTGGCGTTACAGTTTCGTGTCGTGTTAAATTAATTACAGCGATATAATCCTTTTAACTTTTAATGAATTCGTTAATTGCCTAAGTTGGTCAATAAAAATAACTACACTGAATTATAAGTCACCAAAGTCAATCCGACACCCAAAACGATAGCGCCCCATTTTTTTTTTTTTTTTTGTCATCTCACCGACTCCTGTTCACCGTGTTATGTAGGAGGCTTGCATTTTACCGGATCGGATACTGTGTGCCTATGCTCCAAATGCGGCGTCGTGGCGAATATTGAGGACGTACTAATTGAATGTGCGCAACGGAGAGGCGGCAACTCGGTGCTCCGTTGAATGCGCTACAAGACACATTCAACCTGTCTGCAATTATTGCAACACCGCCGATATCTTCTAATGTTTTAGAGTTCCTAGTGTCTACCGGTTTGCTCCAGACGCTGTAATATCATACTCTGTATCCCAATGACAATCGGTGCTTGTTTCGTGTTTTTTTTTTTTTTTTTCGTCATCTTCCTTTTGATCGACGTAGCACAGCCCCAGTGGAGGACAGCTCAATTATGTCTAAAACTTCCTGTACATAGCTCATTTAACTTCAATCCCAGATCTCACATCTAATGTTTCGCGTGTGTGTATGCTCTCCAACGGTGAATCATCCCATGTCATAGTCACGATTTATTTGTTGTTATTTTTGCATTTTACCAGAGTTTTTATATCTGCCTCCATCGTTGCACTTTGTTTCTTAATGATAGTGTACATTTAGTGTAGTATTTAACTTTCATGCGTCTCTCGAGCGCTCTATTTGTCACGTGCCCGTGTGGTGGCTACTCGGGGATTATGGTCTGGGCTGGCTTCGCAGGGAACAGTGCCGACATTTGCCCAAGAAACATAAGCGAAAACACACAGACAGAACAGTCCGCATAGGAAGAGCACGGGTCCAGTCTTCGGCTTGGAAGATAGCTATCTTTGTCAATAACCAGTGAGTGGCTGTAAGCCATATATGGCACAGATTATCCTCGCAAACAGTGGATTTTTTAAAAAGAATATGGAAATGCCTTTACAATTACAACAATTGGAGATATATTCTCGGTAAGTGGGCCACCTTATGGCCGCATAGTTACTTCCTGAGGCGTTGTCTTAATTAATTTTGGTTAATGGACTTTGTAATTAATTATTCGGGGTCACCGCTGTCGTTGTAGATGGAAATTAACCTAATTCTTAAAAAATAAATGAAAAATAGGAGTCCGGCGAAATGACAAATATTTTCCTTTTGGTGCGCTGATGCTGTTCCGAGGGAAAATGATTGAGAAAACACATTGGGGACGCCCTGCTTATGTACAGTCAATCCTTGACTTACGAACACTCGCTTTACGAATGTCCTCCTTTTATGAACAGCACCTCGTGGGACGGGACATGTATTGTCCTTACATTTCTCCCTCGTGTTTTGTTTTTTAACCCTCGAAATTCGAACAGCGCACGTATTTTGGGGGACGATCCTGAAATACTGGAGGGTTTTTGAAGTCGGCCACTGAACGGAGTAAGCTATCCCGGCCAAATGTCAACAAAGTACCACGGGTCTGCCGATGACTGAGAGCAAACTCACCAGGGGGACTCAGGTTTCTGGGACAAGAACGGGTAAACGGCTGTCCTTCCGGACTCTGAAATGGACATATCGGGCGGGGCAAAGCGAAAGCGATTGGCGTTCTGTTGAAGATGTGAGCGACGAGAGGAGAGGTGACAAAGGTAGAAACGTGAAGTGCAAGTTCACATTGAGCAAGATGGTTCGTGTATTTTAAAAATGGGGATTTTAACGCGTTCCATAACGTCCTCCTTTCTAATACTCACCATATATTCCATTTATTCAAAACCTCGGCTTGCGAATACCCCGATTTATGAATGATTTCTCAGAAATTTTGGCCATTCATATTTCGACAATTTACTGCATAGTGTAGTCTTTTTCGAGTCATGCATTGTAGAGTTGGAAGCAGAACAACACTCCGCCTTCGCACCTTGCCCATGCCCCTGCCTGTGCAGACAACATGTAATCACTATCCCACCCACATTGCCAGTCCAGTAATATAAACAAAGATGCGAGAAAGACGCTACCAGTTTCTGAGCAAGGAAACTGTGGATCGGATTCTATTTCATACGGATTGCATAAGTATAGTTGATGTGTGTCCGGTAGCGCTCCTGTGCTCGTCGTTCATTGAACTGTATTCTGAAGAACTTTAGGATGCTCCATCATATTCCTACACAGCATGTGAAACGAAATTGCTACTGGGACATTGACGGAGCTTGTAGCGTTTGAACAAACCCTTGCAAACCCTTATTATCGAACCAGCATGGAATGCGAGCCAAGCGTGAAGGAAATGTGATGTGGCAAGTTATGAGTTGCGCTTCGCCACGCAAGAAAGCAATCGATGGTGTAATTGGGCTGCATATAATTGCAGAGCCTGGGACCATTCCCAAGATAGATGAAGTTATTTGTCATATTGTATTTGGCATTTGGCATTCGTGAGTGTCCTCCTGTGACTTTTGAAACACCTATTTCGGTTAATCGAGCGATCTTAAATAGTACGGTATAGGTTTATGCTATGTGGACATATTTGGAAAGGCGAAGAACGAGCCGTTCAAAAAATGAAACTTTTGAATGGATCGTGAAGTTCGTGCGCCACTCGCTGTTGAATATTTTGATGGCAAAATTCCGTGCTATCCCTGCTACGTTTCTGTCTTCCTTCTTTTTACGATGTTGCTTCATATAAACCTGTTTCTTGACGTCATCACTTGAATAACGAAACAAAGATGAATATGAAAAATGCGCAAAGAAAAACACCTAAATGATGAATGATGACGTCATAGGGTGGTTCCTCGCCGATAGGCTGCGAGACCCTTACCCCGTTGCATGTTGCTTGATATAATTACCACACACTAGATGTTGATGTTGATGTTGACGAAAAAATATTAATAGGGAGAGATTGAATTCGTCACACGACAAATTCGGCTCCTCCCATAAACAGTAAAACCCGCCGTTTTCGTGATAACTATCGGCGGGGGGGTTATGTTTAATGCTGAAAGAAACAAAACTAGGGGAAACGTTAGCCATGATGTAGGCTTGCTATTCCCAAATACAAACACAAACAAACAAGAGGAAGATGAAGCAGCAGAGGCACAGAAGATTATGAAGAAGTACAGGAAAAGACAGTTCCTTCACTAGTCGTTGTGCAGACAGTCATACAGGGGGTAGCAGAGAGTGCCCAGGAGTTTAGATTCCCGAAGGAATCGTGTCTGCGCAGACGTGACTTCAGCGTGCTGAGTAGGGCCAAGTAGCACCGCGAGGGAAAGCTCTCGGTAGCCTAGATGAGCGAGACGGCGCGGGAGACTGGACCGGCGATCTTCGTACTGCTGGCATGCAAGGGGTATGTGTTGCACGTCAGCTTCCACATGACACGTGAGGTAAGGAGGTGATGGAAGTTGGCTCATATTAAACAGGAGAAGTGGAGTTCGTGCCACATTCAGCCGCAGCCGATGTAGCAACGACTCCTCGATGCGCGGGATGCGGCCAGGAACAGCATGTGTCATTAGCGGGTCAATGGATTTAAGGCAGGCATTGGTGCGTATAGCTTCTTGCTGAAAGAGCTGCGTGCAGTTGGCAGTACGGCGGCGGATTTTCAGCTGGCACATGGAGAACGTAAGGGCAAGGGCAGTTGGTTGCTCAGTGTCGTGGGGTTGCCGAGCAAGAGCGTCAGCACGATCATTGCCAGAAAGTCCGACATGGCTTGGAATCCATTGGAACACCACGCCGTGTCCCAGGGATACAAGTTCGGAGTGCAGGGCGATGATCGCGGTGTAGGTATCACTGATGACTGCAGCAGAGTAAGAGGCCAACGCCACTGATGACATAAGAGGGTGTTTGAATTTGTGTTCAACCCCATCATCTGGGATGTAAAAGGCAGCAGACGACCCAACTAGAAAGAGTGAAGCATCAGTGTATACTTGGGTTCGATGCCATGGTGGCTATGGATGTGGTGCAAGGTCGGTCAGTTGGCAGGCCACAACTGTTGGCACAGCATTCTTTTTCCTAAGACCCGGAATGGACGTTTGTACTGTGGGGTAGTGAAGTGTCCACATTGGCCATAACTATCGGCCAAAGGCCAAATCACCGGTTAACGTAGCGCGCAGTGAATCACACGATCCTAATAGATTTGACTCCAACGCACAGCTCTCAATAGATGTCACAAGTGCTGACAAGGCAGCATCCCTCTTGTCAGGTGGCCATGGGCCCAGCACTTTTACAGGTCAAAGTTGCGCTTGTCCAGTCGGTCGAGAGCAGATTTCACGGTAGACCTTTTGAGGTGTGTATCTGGAACAGTGCACTACAACGTGCTCAGTGTCCTCCACGGCTGCACAAAGTGTACAGTTCGCTGAATCAGCCTTCCCAATTTTATGGAGGAATTGCCGCCCGTATGGCACGTTCAGACGGAACCTGTGTAAGAGCGTCTGGATAGACCGAGGTAACGTGGACGGAACTCTAAATTTCACGCGAATGTAGTAAGGCAACGGCGTAGAGTTCGTCCAGCAGTGCTGTGGCTTTTAGAAAGGTCGTAAAGTCATCGAAGAACCAGGTGATGCATGGTGTGTGGAATTTCGCCAAAGCACAAGAATCTTGGGTATGCCGTATGGTCTAGTATCGATGGCTTCTAGTTTACACATAAGGGTGTATCGTTCCCTTTGCAGACCATGAGGATGTGCTCAATACATTGGTAGCTGGGACAGTGCAGGTTGTGCACAGCATTGAGCTGCTGGGCCCGAACATATATACCGAAACAAAGGGATAGAAGCAACGTTCAGCCGCAGTCGACGCACGAGGGGCGTGGAGTGAGGGCGAAGGCTGCTTGGCATGCTGAAGGACAGTGAGGGTTCCACCGCGTAGAGCACGATGGCCACTCTGTGATGTCATGACACTACTGTGAGCGGCCAGGGTTAATACCATGGTTGAAAGCTGGGATCGACTATCGCGTTTTGAGAGCATGATTGGCACGACTTTAGAATTGCGGCGGGCAGCTGCAGCCGTCGAGTTCGCTTATTCGTTGCCTCGTATTCCGATGCTGCCAGGGATTCACAGCAGAGCAGGCCTGTCCCCTCTCTTCTAGTATTTTGTGCACCTTTAGAATCCTCACAACCACTGGTGCCAAAGGTCTTCTGATAGACTGCAGTGTTGCTTTGGAGTCGGTGTATATACCACCCAGTAACGGGGTTTGTATTCAAGCACTGTCTTCAGGACGTATAGCGGTATAGGCCTATATGGCATATATCTCCGCATAGGTTGACGAGGAGCGCTGTTCGCTGCTATAACAGAGGTTGCAGATGATCCATCACTGACGGAATTCCATCTATGAATACCAGGGTATATTTTCTACATGTTGTGTCCACTACTGCCAGCGTGCTTTCTCTGCGAACGGGAACTGGCGTTTCATTTTTCTGAAGCCAGAAATATGTGCTGAAATGGATGGCCCTAATCGTCCCCGATGAGACACCAGGGGCTGATGGTACCACTATCAATAAAAATGCGCTAGTTAACACTGGCAAGCGGTCTCCGATAATGGTTTGATGTTTCATGACATGTGCCGTAAAATAAAGCGTAAAATAAATAAAGCTATAAAAGTGTGAAACAACCGCTTATTGGGGCAATAACAGCTACGCTACCCTATTTAGAACCATCCATGTTTACTCTCATTCTTGCAGTCAGCCCAGTGCGACACGAACATGAAATACATGCGCCATGTTAAAGGCACATTACTTTTTTATACCTGTTACACGCAGCTGAAAATTTCGCATGTACAACTGAACGGACATGAACTTTATTATGCCAGCCCACGGAGCAAGGGTTGCGTCGGATGGTACATGCAGCGGAGCTCCTCATCCCATTGCCTTGGCCTTGGGTGATACTAAGTGGACTGGACCATCTGGTCTGAAGAAGCTGTTGGTGCAAGAAACTGGAGTACAAAATGCGGCTGTTGTGTACGTGTTAACAATGTGAAAAGGCGGATAGCTACGAAATTACATACAAGTAAAAATGAATGAGATGCGGGAGAGGAAGAATAGAAAAAGTAACAAATAGACGAACTGTTTAACAACTGTAATGCTATTTATGCAACAACCGGGATGTCTACGCTGCGTCGAAAGCTTCTTTTTCGGGACACGTCTTGTCCGCCGCGTGCGTGTGTGTCTGTGAAAGCAGGGGGGGGGGGGGGTGAGAGGGACGGGTCTGGTGGCTGTCATTAGATCAAGACATCACATGACGCCATGATGGCAACATTTAAAGGGCTGGCAAATCCTGGTGTCGTCTTTGTCCTGAACAAGGTACCCTTCGTTGCATTGCATACTTCTTCTTAACTTCATCCTGCACTTACTCGAATAGTAGGTTATCCCTTTAATAAATTGTTTTTGTTACTTTTCCTACGACTGTTGTCTCGGTCTCATTTCTGTTATGTGTGCACCCAATCCTAAGTTCACTCATCCGTAACGGACCTCATTAGTCATCCGATTTGTTTTCCTGGAACCTGACTTGGTCTCATTCGTTTCTCTCTCTCTCTCTCTTTTAACGGTTTATTAGAAATTAACAAAATAGTTTGCAACGATATGCCCGAACCAGTATCATTCTTATTCGCTTATTCGGAAAGGTGTCAGCTGCTGTACGCTCTTGCCACTTGCTGCCGCTGACATTGACCCATGGTCATCGTAATCATCCACCTAACCTTCGCTATGTCGGGCTAGCCCGCCTTCCTTCCGCCTTCCTTCTAGCCCGCCATACCTTCGCGTTCCTCTTCATACTCCTGTTTACATCGAGGCCCTTCTGTACGAATGGATTCAGTTACCACGTTACTGTTACCAACAAGCTAATGCCCCTGCATGTGACGTTGTTCTAGTGTCTCTTTTCTTTTTTCTTTCCTTTTCCTTCGTTTTCTTTTCCGTTTTTTTAAATAGCAAGCCGGCTCTTTGCCTGGCTAACTTTTTTTTTGTCTTAATAAATATATACGCTCGTGCCAAGCCAGAAAAGTACATAAGGAACGTAAAGCTGAAGCTCAGTACAACACCGTGATATTCGGATGTAGTATTTTTCCTAACACCTGGCCCTTTCCAAAATAATTTGAAGTTTTCATCTAATCACTCAAAGAACGGTAAAAATGTACACAATGAGTACACAATCTTCAGTGGCTCATCTCATAGAGTCAACAATACAAAAAATCGGCTGCTGGTTATCGATGCCCATACATATATACATATTTATGTGCTGGTTATCCTTATGGTCTCACCTCGCCTAGCTGTTCTTTCTTTTCTAGCCATGAAACTGCGCAGCACGCTTTTCGTGAGTGTCTCGTTCCCGACGTTTTGTGGCACAGAGTTGAGGAGCTGTATGGGGTTCCACAGATTCGCTGGAGCACCATTCAAACGCTGCTTCAACCCCCCGTTCCAATCCGGGATAGACGGCAGTTCACTCTCTTAGCCGTAGAGATAAGCTACCAAGTGTGGATTGCGCGCTGCATAGCGGTACACGGCGGTCGCGTTCGGGGGCCGACACACGTTCTAAGCCTCGTTCGAGCGGGTGTTCGCAGAGTTTTACACAGAGAGAGAGCAGTCCTTGGTGCTGTGGAGTTCGGAAGACGCTGGCTAACTTCGTCTGTGCTATTCGAAGAAACGCATGGAAGGTACGTTGTCCACTATTAAGCATTACTTTCCTTCGTGCCGTTATCCCGTACGCAACTTTCCGCAGTCTTGGTCTGTTGCATGGCGACGACAAGCACGAACAGCAATCCTTAACGTGACGTGATTTCACAAGCAGGAGTTGGTATTGCACTAGTTCTAGTTTTAGTCCTAGCTTGTTCAGATAGTTATATGGGAGCCAGTCCTTTGACTGGTCTTCCGCCTCGATGCCAATACACGCGCTGGACCCCAAACAAGATCATATGGTACAACAGAAGGTGAAACACCCTGTATAAACGACAGATGTATGAGGCCGGTTGGTACATAGCTGGCACGTAGCGACAAGGAACAAGGACAACCCGACCTGTCCTGTCTTTGTCCTTGTTCCTTGTCGCATGCGAAACCTGAGTAAAGGCAGCGTTCGAGGTGTTAGAGGGTCGCGTGGAACGTGTTATCCTCCCGTCAAGGTGAGGGTCCCATCAACTGAAAACCCTGGTGCCAAGCCAGTAAAGGACATAACGAACGTAAAGCTGAAGCTCAGTACAACACCGTGATATTCGTATGTAGTATTTTTCTATACAACTAGCCCTCTCCAAAATAATTTGAAGTTTTCATCTAATCAGTCGGAACTGACGGAAGAACAGTCGGAAGAACGGTAGAGGCTCATCTCATAGAGTCAACAATACAAAAAAGAACGGTAGAGTTGGAAGCAGAAGCTACCTCCATAGGTAGCTCTTCTGCTTGATGACAATACAATGGAAGCAGAACAACACTCGGATCGGCATCATCATCGGCAGGCTGTAGCTTCGTTCCATATTTCGAGAGAGTGATTTTTGTTTTTTGGGTAGTTTTTTCTCTTTCTGTGTGCTGATTTCTTTGTGTGGTTGCCTCACTATGTGAGGTGAGCGCAGCGTGTCGTTTTTTGGCGTTTTCGCCACCTATTCCTATGGCCAGTCGGCCTTTAGTGTTTTCCGTGACACTGTCTCCGGCGGTGTCACGAGTGGACTTCCTACTTCCTCTTGTCAAGAAGGTAGGGAAAGTCGTGAAAAGCATGCGCCACATTGGTGGTGGAGCATGCGATATGATTGTGAAGACCAGGTCTGGTGCTGAGAAGCTGAAGTCCCTGGGGTCGCTCACAGTGAAGGGCAATGTGATCGAGTTGGTCTCGTTGGAGTCCAACTTGGTCACAGTTTCAGTCATCTCAGTGCCAGATGGCATCCCTGATGTGGCAGTGGAGGCCGTAGCTGGCACGTAGCTGGCACGTAGCGACAAGGAACAAGGACAACCCGACCTGTTCTGTCTTTGTCCTTGTTCCTTGTCGCATGCGAAACCTGAGTAAAGGCAGCGTTCGAGGTGTTAGAGGGTCGCGTGGAACGTGTTATCCTCCCGTCAAGGTGAGGGTCCCATCAACTGAAAACCCTGGTGCCAAGCCAGTAAAGGACATAACGAACGTAAAGCTGAAGCTCAGTACAACACCGTGATATTCGTATGTAGTATTTTTCCATACAACTAGCCCTCTCCAAAATAATTTGAAGTTTTCATCTAATCAGTCGGAACTGACGGAAGAACAGTCGGAAGAACGGTAGAGGCTCATCTCATAGAGTCAACAATACAAAAAAGAACGGTAGAGTTGGAAGCAGAAGCTACCTCCATAGGTAGCTCTTCTGCTTGATGACAATACAATGGAAGCAGAACAACACTCGGATCGGCATCATCATCGGCAGGCTGTAGCTTCGTTCCATATTTCGAGAGAGTGATTTTTGTTTTTTGGGTAGTTTTTTCTCTTTCTGTGTGCTGATTTCTTTGTGTGGTTGCCTCACTATGTGAGGTGAGCGCAGCGTGTCGTTTTTTGGCGTTTTCGCCACCTATTCCTATGGCCACTCGGCCTTTAGTGTTTTCCGTGACACTGTCTCCGGCGGTGTCACGAGTGGACTTCCTACTTCCTCTTGTCAAGAAGGTAGGGAAAGTCGTGAAAAGCATGCGCCACATTGGTGGTGGAGCATGCGATCTGATTGTGAAGACCAGGTCTGGTGCTGAGAAGCTGAAGTCCCTGGGGTCGCTCACAGTGAAGGGCAATGTGATCGAGTTGGTCTCGTTGGAGTCCAACTTGGTCACAGTTTCAGTCATCTCAGTGCCAGATGGCATCCCTGATGTGGCAGTGGAGGCCGTTCTTACTGAGTACGGTCCTGTCACCAAAGTAGCCCGCGAGACCTTCCCTCAGAAGGAGCTAGAGGGTATTGAAACGGGCAACCGGCGCGCTCTTATGGAAATGCGGACCCCAGTTCCGAACTTCATACGTGTGCGTGGTAAGAGCTTGACCGTCAACTATGACGGTTTCAAACGAGTTTGTATGCGCTGTGGCGCAGAGGGCCGCTTCAAAAAAGACTGTGCAGTCCCAGTGTGTGCTCGCTGTGGTGACTTTGGGCACGAGAGGTGCGATGCTTCGTGTAAGCGCTGTGGTGGGGACCATACTGTATCCGAATGTTTGGCTACAACATGGACATCCCGTTTTTCTGGTAGCGGTGTGCTATCAACTGTTCCCGTTGGAGTGCCTCCCGTGCAGGCGCTCGTGGACGAGAGTGCCACGGCTGAGGTGGTAGAGAGAGGCGGAAGAGCCTTTCGCTGTTAGTGCTGGCAGTGATAATGGTAGTAGAGACGCAGTTAGTGGTGATGGTGCAGATACCGACGACACCGTTGCAGGTGTATCGGCTGTTAGCGCCGTTACCAGTCCTGCTTGTGCTGTTAGTGTTGCAGCTGTAGTAGTCCGTAGCGGAGCTGTTGATGCAACAAATGCTTCTCCAGTTGAGCACACGAGTGCTGTCGTTGGTGTCGGTGTGGCAGGGTGTAACTCCCAGATTACCGAGGCTATCGGTGACGAGGATGACAGTGTTGCGCCCTCAGACTCCGAGCGCTTGGTGATTGATGAGGACCCTAAGATAGCGCACGTGAGTGATAGGGATTTTCCGGCCTCTGTCGCTAAACGTATGCGTGTTTCCTCCGACGGCTCCGAAGTGCACGATGACTCTCAAATGGACGATGAGCCCTAGTGTTCAACTCGCTGCATTTCCTTTCTTTTTAATGTCTTTGTTCAGTCTTGCAACCTTAAACGTCCGGGGGTTTAGCATGGAGGCCATGCAGGTGGAGGTTGTCGATTGGCCAAAGTTGGCGGGTGCGGACATTATCCTTCTTCAGGAGACTGTTTGCCTTTCTGGGCGTGCGATCAAGTCCCTTGAGGATTCACATGAGCTCAGAGCTTTCTTCAGTCCTCGCTCGCCACACAGGGCAGGCGTGGGTATTCTAGTGCAGTGATTTCCCCAGAAATTCATTGCTGGGGGGGGGGGGGTTATGCTTGGTCAAGGTTCCGCTTACGGAATTTTTCTGAGACACAGAAAGAATCGTGGCACAATGATGACATATCTGCACAGCTTTCCCGTTTTATTTGTACATGTTAGAACACAGTACATTAGAATACAGATTCATTATGAACGGCATTTCAACATTAAGATGCATAATGACACGACCGACAAAGAAAAAAGACTAGCAGCTTGTCTCACGAAGCTCAATGAATACCTAGCAACCAACGGTGAAAACCTTAGACGAAAAAAGCAAAATACCTCGCTTGATTGAGTTGGGCGCAAATGGTTCTTCATAATCCACATGAATAACTGAGTTCTCATTCTGAGTTCTGTTCATTGAGTTTGCGGGCCCGCACGCATTTTTGCTCGTATATGCGCGCAGTATATGCATATTGAACAGTCACTTTCAAATGATTTTAGAGAAATGCATGCTACGATCATCTGCATGGCTGTGGTCCTACAGCCCAAGTTTGACAGTACATGATGTAATTCGCTGCGCCGGACTCACTACCAGCTAGAACGTGCTGGTGGCCGAGTTGGTTGGGGTCACCTGAGAAATTTCAGGGGGGGGGGGGGGTGTTGCAAAAATTAAGGGAGGGTGTACACCCCCCTGAGGGGGGTGTAGGGAAATCCCTGTTCTAGTGTTCCCGTCATTCAGGGGTACCGCCCGATGGTTCCACGCAGACACCGAAGGTAGGGTTGTGGCGGTGGTGTTAGAGTACGGCGGTAGTGCTTTTCGGATTGTTAATGTTTACACCCCTATCCGTCGCAGTGAGCGCTCAGATTTCTTTCGCACAATTGACAATTTTTTCTATGGTAACTAAAATCTACTCTTTGCGGGCGACTTCAACTGCACGATAGACCGACAGCACGGCAGACAAGCGAATAGAGAACTTGAGCGCATAGTAAATTCTGTTGTTTGTTTGTTTGTAAGAAAAAAAAACAAGGAGAAATTGAACTCGTCTCCCGACTTGTTCTGCTACTCCTAACAAAAATTATCACCCCACCCCACCCCCAAAAACTACTTCCCAGGTCCTCTACTCTCAAGTTCGCTATTCACTGTTCAGAAGTCCACTATCCACATGTTCACTACAAGTCCACAATTAAACACTATTCACAATTATCCCAAGATCATGCACACAGGATGCTAGAAGGTTGTATCCATCCCACAGCTCTGGACAAATTTCACAAGTGCCGCCAAGGCAGCATCCCTCGTGTTCGGTGCCCAAAGTCCCAACACCTTCACTATATCGAAGACCCTGCTGTCTAGCCGATCAAGTGTAGCTTTCAGTGTAGCTCTTTGAGATGCATACCTAGTGCAGTGCATTATAATATGCTCACTATCCTCCACTGTTGCACAAACTGAACAATTCGATGAGTCGGCTCTTCCAACTTTATGAAGAAAATGACGGCCATAAGGCACATTCAAGCGACACCGGTGTAAGAACGTCTGAACAGAGCGCGGTAACGTAGACGGAACACAGAACTTCAGCTCCGGATCTATGCGATGTAGCAGCGACGAATCGCTCTGCAATTGCACCCATCGCTGTCTGCACATTTCCTGCGACAATGACCTTAATGAAGATGTAACATCTGACTTTGAGTATGTCACCGGATGTAGTGTTGAAGATAGGTGTGCTATGTCCGCTAGTTCGTCTGCTGCTTGATTCCCTCCTATACCCACATGTCCAGGAATCCACTGCAGAGTTACTTTGTGGCCGGCGACTCTACATTTGTTGTATTCATGGAGTATTTGGTGAACTGTTGGTGTCATACAGCCATTTCCCAGGAATGAAAGCATGGCTTGGAGTCCGGCTTTTGAATCGCTGTATACCACCCACTCGGCAGGTGTCTACTGTGCTACTACGTACTGCATTGCCAGCTGGATGGCCACCAATTCTGCTGTTGTTGAAGTTGTTTTGTGCGACAGTCGTGCCATTCCCTCTTTCCTGTGCAGTGGAACCACAAAAGCAGATGCTGAGCGTGATGCCGTCGTCGATCCGTCAGTGAAAATAGCAATGCTGCTACAGTGACGCTCCATCATAGATAGACAATGCTGTCTCAACACTGTCGTGGGCAAAGTGGACTTGGGGTGGTGTACTCCAGGCACGGAGATGCAAATCCGGGGTAGCTCTAGAGTCCAAGGGGGGTGCTGAGTCGCTCTTGGAGGCTGTGTTTTTGGCAAGTTGCGCTGGTAAGGAGCAATGACTTTGTAGAAGTCAGAATTTCGGCATTTCAATTTCCGTGCCATAGTAAATTCTGTTGCTTTCATTGACGCTTGGTCGCACGTCAACGGGAATGCCTATGAATACACCTGGGTTGATTCCCGGGCCCGCCACACCCGATTGGACAGATTTTACGTCTCGCCAGGACTGTCGGATTTCATCTCCCGCTGTATGACGCGACCTGCTGGGGATCTCACGGATCATGTTGGTGTTCTGTTATCTTTATCTGGCCTGCTAAACTTTCGCTCTGGCTCCAGTCTTTGGCGCCTGAACGTGTCTTTGCTCAGCGACCCCGATTTTAAAAACGACGTAAAAAATTGGCTTGCGGATGTTTGTTCCGCGCCCGATTTTGGGCCTAGTCACTGGGAGGCTCTGAAGCTGGATGCAGCACACTGTTTTCGGCACTGGGGCAGACAGCGCGCGCGTGAACACAGGCAGTGTAGAGATGTAGGACCGGCAGGTCCTCAGACCTTCATAGAATCGCTCTTCGCGATGCCATGCACTGGATTAACAGTGGCCATGGCCCTGCTGTGCTGGCGTCCTTCGATCAGTCCAAAGCATTTGATCATGTGCGACACGCATACCTGTTCTCTCGTTCCACCTGTTTTTGCGTTTGCGTGCGACATCTCTGTGATCGTTTCTCGCGAGTGTTCCCTTGGGCCTGTTTTGAAGGCGTTTGAAGATTACGGAGCTGTTTCAGGGGCAAGACTGAATAGATAAAAAAAGTGCAGCACTGTTTTTGAACCTCCAGCCTTTTTGCGGGGCTCCTTTCCGTGCTCCAGTGACGCCAGAAGTCAAAATTCTTGATGTAACTTTTGATTGCACTGGCATATGTAGCGTAGATTGGCCACGAGTGTTTAATCGTTGCAGAGCTGTCCTGCGGCAGCTTAAGTTTGTTGATTTGCCTATCACTTTTCGCGCTCATCTGCTAGTGGCCTGGTACTACAGTCGCTTGTGGTTCCTATAGGAGTCGTTGCCACGCCGCCGCCACTAATTCGTACTGCCATCACTAGGCACGCCTTCCGTTTTCTCTGGGGCGGTTCCGTGGAGTGGGTCGTGAAGTCCCACTTGCACCGTGCACGTGACCAGGGCGGCTTAGCCTTGCCGGTGGTGCTCGACAAGTGCCTTGCACTTCAGTCGCGCGTTTATTTCGAGGCATTGCACACTCCCGAACACCCAGCGTGCGCGTCAGTGCAGTACTCTCGGGGATGTGCCACCAGGTGGTTCGTTGAGAGCCCTAGGTTTCAGCCTAGGTCCGAAGTTCTGCCTCATCAATACAGTGCCTGTGTTGATGTTGTAAGGAGTTTACGACTCCAGCTTCCGGACGCCGACATCCAGTTATGGGCTGTCGGCGATTTTTATACAGCTATCAAGGAGTTGGAGTCCGGTCCCCCAGAGTCCGGTCCGGTCGTTTTTTGGCGTTTTCGCCACCTATTCCTATGGCCAGTCGGCCTTTAGTGTTTTCCGTGACACTGTCTCCGGCGGTGTCACGAGTGGACTTCCTACTTCCTCTTGTCAAGAAGGTAGGGAAAGTCGTGAAAAGCATGCGCCACATTGGTGGTGGAGCATGCGATATGATTGTGAAGACCAGGTCTGGTGCTAAGAAGCTGAAGTCCCTGGGGTCGCTCACAGTGAAGGGCAATGTGATCGAGTTGGTCTCGTTGGAGTCCAACTTGGTCACAGTTTCAGTCATCTCAGTGCCAGATGGCATCCCTGATGTGGCAGTGGAGGCCGTAGCTGGCACGTAGCTGGCACGTAGCGACAAGGAACAAGGACAACCCGACCTGTCCTGTCTTTGTCCTTGTTCCTTGTCGCATGCGAAACCTGAGTAAAGGCAGCGTTCGAGGTGTCAGAGGGTCGCGTGGAACGTGTTATCCTCCAGTCAAGGTGAGGGCCTCATCAAATGGAAACCCTCATGCCAGGCCAGTAAAGTACATAACGAACGTAAAGCTGAAGCTCAGTACAACACCGTGATATTCGTATGTGGTATTTTTCCATATAACTAGCCTTCTCCAAAATAATTTGAAGTTTTCATCTAATCAATCGAAGAACGGTAAAAATGTGCTGCTGGACCCCAAAGAACGAGAGTATACGATGGGATGCTGCATTTCACTGCGATAGTGGCAATGTTTCAGAACTTGTCTCAGTTGTTGACTCAAGGATAGAAATAGGCAAGATACGAATAACAAGTGGGTTAACAAGCGGGATAAATGGTTAGGGAAAGTTTAGGAAGATGAGTACACAATCTTCTGTGGCTCATCTCATAGAGTCAACAATACAAACAGAAGATCGTATGGTACAACAGAAGGTGAAACACCCTGTATAAATGACAGATGTATGAGGCCGGTTGATACATAGCTGGCATATAGCGACAATTAGGAACAAGGACAGCGCGACCTGTCTGTCTTTGTTCTTGTTCCTTGTCGCTACATGCGAACCCTGTGCAAACGCAGCGTTCGAGGTGTTAGAGGGTCGCGTGGAACGTGTTATCCTCCCGTCAAGGTCAGGGCCTCAGTCATTGAAAACCCTCGTGCCAAGCCAGTAAAGTACATAACGAACGTAAAGCTGAAGCTCGGTACAACACCGTGATATTCGTATGTGGTATTTTTCCATCTAATCAGTCAAAGAACTGTAAAAATGTGCTGCTGGACTACCTCCTCCTGGAGCCTACCTCCATAGGTAGCTCTCCTGCTTGATGACAATACATGCTGGACTCTAGCCACTGAATAAAATTTTCCCACACACAAGATGATATGGTAAACACTGCTGGACTCCAAACAAGATCACATGGTACAACAGAAGAGCATATAGGGAATGGTAGGCTAAAACGTTAAGGAAGATGGGCTCACAAATTCTGTGACTCATCTAGTCAGTCAACAATGCAACAGAAGGCAAGCTTCGGGTTCTGTTCACAGCAATAGCAGAACATGCTCTTTGGAAAGCCTGATGTGGAGATACGATATAGTCCAGTGGCGCTCCGTGGTGATGTTGGTTAACCGTGTTGGAAATTAGGTGACGCAATATCTTGGGACAGTTACTGATGACTGGTGAAACAGAATTTTCCTGTACATGGACCTGTGTCATAATCGAGGTTGCTAACTCTCGAGTGAAGCTTTTCACGATATTCTAGCCAGAATAGTATAACTTGAGTCTGTGCGCACAAGCGCACAGCGTAACAAAGGAAATAAAGAAAAGAAGAAAGTCGTCCCGACGGGTGGAGCAGGACACAACGTGTAAATAGGCGGTGATTGTATTGCATCTGCATGTGACACTTAGGCAAACATTGTGAATTAAAACTTTTCAGAACAAATAACATAATAGACAAGGTACGGTTAACCAGCGGGCTAAATGGTTAGGGAAAGTTTGGGGAGATGAGTACACAATCTTCTGTGGCTGATCTCATAGAGTCAACAATACAAAAATGTAAACTTCTGCAATAAAAAACAAAAAAAGTAATCACTATGGTTGTTCAAGGCGAAAGGGGAGTCGAGAAACTGTGGAAGTAATGGAACGATATGGGACAATGAGTGGGGGAAAAAATAGAGACAAACCAAAATTGGTAGATTGAGGTGAAGACAAACCAAGGAAAAATGTAGGACTGAACGTTGTGGAAGAGGCCAAAATTCTCAGGGTCAGGTTTAACAAGAACGGAGTGTCAGGCAACAACTGGATGTAGTTAGTAAAATACTTGGACAAATTAAAGGAAGAGTATGTTGAACTGACAGCTCGAGCGCAGACTGTCAAAACAGTTATGACACCGAAATGCGCATACCTTTTTCCTGTGTCTTACCCTTCTACCGAAATATGCCGGAGAATTGAGAAACTCTGTTTTGAGTTTATTTGGGAGGGGAAAACACTATAGGTAGCTCAAGAGAAAATTAAGCTGCCTCGTGAAATCGGGTGCCTACAGATTTCTGATCTGAAACAATTATCAGAAGCATTTGCTTTACATGGAATATAAGGGTGTTTCTTTTTAGCTGCAACAAATTTTTATAAAAATAGGAGTTGCCTTAGGACCCTTTTACTTTTGTCATTGGATTACCCGACGGTGCTGTTACTACGAAGCCGTATTTTTTCTCCGCCGGAGGACTGATTAACAGATATATTTTAATCAACGTTTTAATTATTGACTTTAGGGAGCACATTGGAATTGCGATACTAAAGCCTGACGTCCCCATGGTGTGCTCGAGGCACTGATGAAACACAAAGGTAATCATAGCGCGCTCTACGGGCCTAAGCATTTGACCGCTGTCGTCTAGTGTAAACCGCAAGTGGTCAGCAAAAGAGCGTCAGCGACGTCGATATCTCCGTCCTGACTTAACGTCACTGAAAAACGTCATACGCGATGGGAACACTTATCGCGATATGTTTCACGATCTTTGTTTTGTATTTGTTTTTGCAATTTTGCGACTGGTTCTCTTTCGAGGGTGCACAATGGTATTGGCTTACATAAACAGGTTGTAACAAATGCCCCACTTGCGCTGTTGAAGCTGATGTGCCACACCTTCTCCTCGACTGTCACAGATTCGACACCCCTCGAGCCACGCTGAGACGACGCCTACTCGAGCTGCGGTGCACGGACTTTTCTCTGGCCACTCTGCTCGGCCCAGTACGAGATCACACACAGCAGTCTGTGACCAAAGCAGTTCTGACTTTCTTGAGAGACTCAGCTGTGATGAACAGCCTGTGAACTCAGTCGTGAAATCTCATTCTTCTTCTGTGCCCCACTCTCACCTTCAACGCATTAACCTCATGCTTTCTTTTTAAAGTCATCTTCTGTGATTCATCTCATCATTCTTTCACCGTTTGTTAGTCATCTTTTTTTTGTCATCTTTGTCTTTAATCTACCTCATCCTTCTTTCATCATCTTGTAGTTTTTCGTTTTTTCCTACTTCTTTTTCTTTTTCTTTATTTCTTATTTCTTAATTTTCTTTCTTTATTTATTTATTTCTTATTCCTTCCTATTTCTTTCTTTCTTTAATTCATATCCTTCCTTTTTATTTATTTATTATTATTTCTTATTTCTGGAATAGCAAGCCGACGTCCCGTTTGGCTGACCTTTCCCCGTTTTTTTTCCCTTTTCGTCTAATAAACATATCCCCCCCCCCCCCAGGTTGTAACGAAAGAGAAGCGGGAGACGTCCGTAAGGGGTGGTTGAAGAAGGTTTAATAACTGACACAAGAGAACAATCAACTGATGATAATGCCAATGGATAGGGCGTGCCGCCCCCCCCCCCCCCCGATCCTCTTTCTTCTCTTTACACTCCCCCGATCCTCTTCCTTTCCTTTATACTCCCCCGCCGCAGATGATGAAGTAAGATGGTGCGTAGAAGTCTCCGTCGACGAAGATCCTTCGTGTGTTTCCTGGGATACTGTCAGGATCGGACGGTTTCGCTGTCATCTTGCTGCTGTAGTCTACGAAGAGACGATGCAGCTGCTCCTTTAAGGTGGACATGTCTCTGGGGAAATTGTAGAGAATCATCTCGCCTTTCGTCGACATCCGTTCGTCCTGTTCTGGAGGAATGTTTTCACCGTGTTTTCATGGGACCGTACTGTGATGATTTCTTCTACTGAAGTGTTGACTCGATTGAGGAACCCGTCGACCCCAGCTTCCTTCCTTCTGAGGTGACTAACTTTTCAGGAATACGTCTAGGACATTTAGGAGATACTTGGTCGATGCATTGGCATCCCAGTACTGGACATTACTGCTTATGTGCACGTCGTCCTCATGGAGTGACGCAATCAGGCTGTCCAGGTACATCTGTGAGCTCGACGCAGTTTTGTGCTCGTCTAGGACGAGATTCCCTGAGCCCTCTGACTTGACGCCCTCCAGTCTCTGTTGTAAGCCATCTTGAATTCCTCGTTCGCTTGTTGCAGACACAAGGGGGCCTACTTGACTCTCTGGAAAGTCTGCCTGGACACTTCTGGAACTTCTCCCACTGACGGAGAAATCTTCGGACACCGAGCACGTCGGTGTATCATCCTTGTCATCATCGCCTTGTAGAGTCCGACGTAAACCACTCGGAGAGGTTCACGGTGGTGAACCGATCACATTCGTCTTCAGACAGATTTCCGGCAAGTTGAGTGAACGTGTCTTCCACATATGCTCCACTTTCTTCAACGACGTAAGTCCTGTGGAGGTTGAAGTGCTCTTGAACTCGTCGTTCACAACTCCAAGTTTCGACGGCACACCGTCATTTTTGGGTGAACATGACACCTTGTCCTCGACTACAGCGTTGCTCATTGCCTCTTGAGCCTCTCCAGGCTTCGCAGCAAAACGTGACCTTTCAGGTCTCCTGGCTTCAGAGTCAGCTCGTGTCACAACCATGTTGGAGCCTACAATATCTGCACTGTACCGGGCTCTATTCCCGGGCTCTCGTTGTTCCTGCGAAAGCACCAAGCCCACTTTGCACAAGCTGTACGTCGGTGACGTCGGTAAAACCATGCCGCAGCGTTCCAGATGATCGCTTGCACGTACTTTCGCAGGAACAACCCTCTCGAGATAAACATCGCAGTCTGACATTTCGTTGTCTATCTCATCTACAGGGTTATTCTAGCAAACGTTACACATTTCGACCGCACTGTAAAAATAGAAGACTACATTTGGCCCATCCCAAACTTTGCAGACTGATAGCCATTTATCTGAAGTTTCATTTGAATCTTTTGTAAGCGCTATAGTCATGTAGAAAGAAAATTAAAAATAAACCAAAATCTCGCCCCATGCATTTTCAATGGCCTATCTCACACAAACAACGCAATTTTTTCTTGTGTCTGCTTCACGTTCACATCACTTCACACAGGTAGCGCTGCCTGCAACGATGTGACATGCAGATTCTGATGTTACGCACCAATCCTCTTGTTCTGTATGCTGGTGCCACCTGTGTGCGGTGAAATGAAAGTGAAGCGCACACAGCAGAAAATGGCGGCTTTTGAGTGATATAGGCCATAGAAAATGCATAGAGTGAGATTTTGCTTGTTTTTTAATTTTTCTTTTACGGGACCATAATGCTCACAAAAAATTCCAACGAAACTTCAGACCAATGGCTACCAGTCTGCAAAGTTTGGTGTTGGACAAACCCCGTCTCCTGTTTTTAAGATGCGATCAAAATGTGTAACGTTTGCGAGACTAACCCTGTAGGTCGACTAGAGCCAAAGTATCCTCATCCAGGTGCTGCAGTTCTGAGTACCATCGATCCAGTAGCTTCAGTTTTTCCACCAGACACTTGCCACCAGAACTTTCGTGTAAAAGCGCATCGATGTCCGCGATCAGCTGCAGGTCTAAGACGTTCGAACGTATGGAATGGCGAAGCTTACGTGTTACCTCCAGTTGCTGTAAGGCCTCCATGATATTACAGGTAATGAGGCCCTCACGCCCTGTAGCTCCTGCCCTCTTTGCCTCGTATGTGGACCGGGGTCCCGGGTTTCGGCACCAATGTAACGAAAGGGAAGCAGGAGACGTCCGTAAGGGGTGGATGAAGAAGGTTTAATAACTGACACAAGAGAACAATCAACTGATGATAATGCCAATGGATAGGGCGTGCCCCCCCCCCCCCATCCGATCCTTCTTCTTCTTCTTCTTCTACCAATGAGATAATGGCCGATCCTCTTTCTTCTCTTTACACTCCCCCGATCTTCTTCCTTTTCTTTACACAGGTGTTGGGGACTTTTCAGAATCACGCGGCAGATTTTTTTTTCTTCGGACCAAGGTGCGCGAGTTCGTACGTTTACACTCGGCCATCCTGGTATGCGCTGGTCGCGAGGGCACATTACAGAACACAACACAAAAACTCAACTAGATCACAGTTCATGAGTATCTGAAAGAACGCAAAATCAATTCAATAACAGAAACATCGTAAAATATGATATATGAAACTAAACTTCACTGTCGCTGGGTACGTCGTCGCAGTCCTCCTTAAGCTTAAGCCTCCTTGTGAGCATTTGACTTGCATGAGCAGTCGTAGTGTAATCCGGACGTGTCGACTTTGCCGGCACACGAAGACTGGTTAGACAGTAGGTGTCCGCTGTAAGGACTTTTATAACAATGAATGGTCCGCGGTATTTCGGTTGTATCGTCATTGATTATCGTGGTTGATTACCACGACGTCACCGACCTTATAGCTCGGTGCAATGTTTGTCGTACCTCTCCTTACTGTTTTACTTCTGCGCCTGCATGGCTTTGATGGCCTCTTCTCTTAGTTCAGCCGGCGGTACGTACTGCGGGTCCGGCAGAACGGTGTTTAGGTTTTCGCCATGAAAAGGGGCGCATTCATACAACAGTTCAAATGGTGATCTGCCCGTTGATCGGCTTGGCGCAGCATTGATGCTTCGTTCGACTTCGTCAAGATGCGCATCCCAGTCTCGATTTAGTGACATTCTCCATTGATATCGCGATTGCCGGAATCAGAACGGTGTGAATTCTTTCAACCTGTTCGTTTGCTTGCGGGTGTTGCGTGAGCATGAGACAATGCTTGATGCTGCGAGATTCGCAATAGTTCTCAAACCTTCTGGACGTGGAGCAAGTGCCCCTGTCCGTTGTCACCGTCTTGGGTTGCCCGTGGCGGTTGATGAACTCGTCCATGAATCGCAAAACAAACTTTACTTCGGTGCTCGGGTACGCACGTATCTGGACAAACTTGGTGTGGATGTCAACCAACACGAGGAGCACTGTGTGTCGGCGACTACTCCTTACAAATGGTCCCAGGTGGCCCATGTGCACAACCTCGAACGGGCGCTTTCCCGGAGGTATAGGGTACAACTTCCCTTGCTGTTTCCTTCCTGGCTGCTTGTGGAAAGGACATTCAACGCGGTCCTTGATCTAACGCTTTGTGTAACTTTGCATCTAAGAGAATAAGTATACGGCTTATGTGCTCCACAGTTTTGTCTGCGGCGAAGTGACCCGCGATGTCATGATGCTGAATCAAAATTAACTTTCTCATCGACCTAGGGACGACGACCAGGTCCCTTCTACGGTTTTCGTCCTCGTGTACTCGGTACAAAATGCCCTTTGAAAGCTTATACCCCTATATCCTGGAGTTCTCTAACGGACTTCTCTCCTGTTTGTGCTTGCTCAAAGCTTCCATTATCATTCGAAGTTCCTCTTCTTGCGCATCTATCATGGCTATCTTGTCTTCGAGAGGGACCGTGTCGTACACGTTTCTTGTGCATAGCTCTGGCGATCTCTCGGCGTCATATTCGTGGTTCAGCACTTGATTACGCTTACGTCCAAAGGTGCACGACTGAAGGCGTCTACGTGTGCCTTACGTTCTCCAGGTTTATGTTTAAATGTGTGGTTGTGCTCGCTCATTTGGTCTAACCATCGTGCTACTTGAGGTCTGATGGATGTTGCTTCCCTCATGTGGGCCACAGCGCTACAGTCTGTTACGATTATGAAATCAATGCCAAGCAGGGACGGGCGCAGTGCCCCTACGGACCACATAACAGCCAATAGTTCCAAAGGTGTAGAATGGTATTTCTCCTCTGCCACGTTGGTGCGCCGGCTGACGCAGTAAACGAGATGCCATTTGCCTTTCGCATCCCTTTGTAGAAAGAGGCCCGCAAGAACCTTCCTGGCTGGCGTCTGGCGTTCTCGAAAGCCTCGTTGGCTGTCGCTGTCCATTCGAAGTTGCTGCAAGGGCCCTGATGTTTGTGTAGCGGTGCCGCAATGCTTGAATAACGCGGCATGAATTTTATGAAGAATCCCGTCACTCCAAGGAATCTCCTTGCTTCCAAGGCTGTCTCTCGCGTCTTGAACTTTGAAACTGCTGCTAATTTGTTTGTGCCAGGACGTTTCCCTTCTGGTGTCAGCACAAATCCCACTCTACGAATCCCACAAATCCCACCCATAATGCTCTACACGATCAGCCGCAAAAACGCACTTTTACAGGCGCAACGTCAACTTTGCTTTTCGTATGGCTTCAAGAAACTTCTCTAGCTTTTGAAGCATCTCAGCTCAGTCGCCCGCGGCCACAATAATGTCATCCAAGTAGTAGGACGCAGTGGTCCAGGTCAATGGTCCAAGTGCTTGTGTGATCATTCTCTGGTATACACTGCTGGTCCGTTGGCGAGACCGAAAACCATGCGCGTTGGTTCGAACTCTGGTGTGGTGAATGCTGCAACAACAATAAAAATAATAAATGAAGAAGTGATGATGACATGGGATGTTTCCTCGTGGTAGCCAGAGCCACAGGACCCTACCCCACTTCACAAAAGGAATCTGGAAATACCCGTTTGCCATGTCGAGCACAGTGAACATGGTGTGTCCGGAAAAGCGGTCCAAAATATCATCTATAACGGGGAATGGAACCCGATCTTTCACTGTCTGCTTATTTGCTTATTATGCGTATATTTGCTCGCTCATGATGGGAGGCACGGTAGGGGGGACGGGAAACAGGCGTACTTCCAGGTATCTCCGTTATGGTAATCTCTGCAACAATGGTGAACCCAAGCTCTTGCATGTTTAAAGCAAAGCAGTCCCCGTAGTGATTAAGAAGGTTGCAGGGTTATTCCTTGTCGCCGGAATTAACGTTTGGTCCCACGTTAACGTCTTTTGCGTAGATTGGTCCTTTTTGAGCACCTTCGTTGACGATGCGCCCATCAGCATGGGGCACCTGGCGCCTTGTGTGTGCGCGCAAAAGTACCTGTCTCGCGTCATTTATTTTATTATATATTTACTGGGGGAATTTATATTTATTTATCCCTTTGTTCGCTTATACACCTCGTTTTAAGCATATTTTTTGCGAGTGATTACAAAAAATAAAGGAAGCACGAATTGCGATGTTTTGTCATCTTCCGAGAGCTAGGAGCCCTCACCGAAAATCTGGGCTCATCAAGCACTATACAGGAATAGGAAGGGAAAACGCTGTCGCAGCGCACCATGCGCAGAGAAGCGTTTTCCCTCCCCCTCATACAGAGGAAAGGTAAACGGGAGCGCTCCTACTTGTGCGTCGAAAAACGACCACCAGATCGCCTTATTTCCAGGCCCTTTCCTCGGGCTATAATTGCCTCGATTTTTCTTCTGAAAACCTTAATGTTACCAGTGACCCCAAGGAATTCGATGTTCTCATTGGGTCAATCTCCTATCTTTGATAATTAAAAAGTTAATTAACGAAAGTTCCTTAATGCATCGACACAGAATCTTGCCTGTGCCCTCTTAAGGTGGGCTTTTAGGTGTAGAGTACATCGCCTTTGGTAAAACTGGGAAAAAGTGATTTTTCTATTATAAAAGTTCTAAAAGTTCTATTCTATAGTTACGGCGGACAACCTGTATATTTTACTGTGGATTGTATACATAGTACCATCGGCATCCTTTCGTTCACATATCGATAACACATACATAAATTTTCTGTGTAACAGATTTTCAAAAAGAAAAAGAAAAATTTTCGATCGTTTTTCATTCGTGACACTTAAGTAAACGTTCTATAAATAAAACTTTTCTGAACATAAATTTTCCGGGTATATATATGAGGCGCATAAGCGGCATGCTTCGCTGCGCCTTACAGCTTTAGCACAGGAGGCTGTAGCTGCTATCTAATGCAGAGTTTAAAGTGTCATAGTAATGCAGATATATGCACCAATATACTATGCATAACCAGAAACAGCGGTATTTGTCCTCGAGTCACGATAATACACCGTGACGGTCACTGTAGTACCGGAAGGACATCAGAGACGTTTAATGAGGGATGCTCGCATGTTCTCTATCGTGGGCAGTCCTATACGGCACAGCTGAACAGGAGGTATTGCGCAAGGTTCCCGTTCCCTTGGCGCACCGCTGTACTCTATACTGTACTGTGGAGCCGCAAATTCAAAGCACGCTGGTTGTGCCTTCCCCAAACGTTTATCCCGCTACCAGCTCCTACCTTCCGAATACCGATTTTTTCAACAAGCGAATGAAGTGCAGAGAGGTACGCACCACGTACGGCAGCTGGGATTCTAGTAGCATACTAATATGTGTTATGGGTATAGGCATGTGCGAATACTTATTTTAAAACACCGAAGCGAATAGATACGCGGCCAAAGCAAATACGAAGCGACTATAGTTAGAAAACCGAATCGAATACGAAAGGAATATGTAGTTGTATAACCAGACAAGATAGAGATGCATCACATGTACGGATATAAATGTACTATGTGTACAGTATGTATATATATGCGATATATTAATGCTTATCAGGGTATGTAGTATAGCGCGCACTTTCTGTTATGCTTCTCTTGGGCCGTATTCGGCCTCACGTGTGCAGCTTCGGAACTATTCCAATAATAAATAAATAAATAAATAAATAAATATATATATATATATATATTCTTTTTGGAAGACAACATCGATTCGACCCGAAATTCGGACACAGAATTCTGTATTATTCGCTTCGGTATTCGAAAAATTCGAATATTCACACACGCTTAGCTATGTGTCTGCCATGTAACTATATTGCACCTTGCACGAAGCTTGAATCATCAGAACTTTTTGTAGCGTCATCGCGGCTAACTATAAATGACAAAAAAGAAAAGAAACATCGCGTATATAGGCTGCAGATGACCCAACGTAGAAGAAATATTTTTGGATGCATCGATTTTAGACGTATTTTGTTAGTACTTAATGACATTAGAATACTCGTTTTCAGGATATTTTTTTGCGAGTGATGACAAAAAATGAAGTTAGCATGATTGCGATTTTTTTGTCATCCTCCGAGCGCTAGGAGCCCTTAAAGAAAATCTGGGCTCATCAAGCACTGTATAGGAATACCAGCCAAGAGCTAGTTGACGGAAATTGTTCCTTGTGGCGCTATACGATTTTAAAAATGTATGGAAATGGTCAGCGTGAACAAAAAATAAAAATAAAAAATCTCATTGAGCCCGAAGGGCGTCGCGGCTACTTCAAGCGACAGTCTGGATGTATTGTCATTCAAGCAGGAGAGCTACCTATGGAGGTAGGCCGCCCGACAGTCTGTCGAAAGAAAAATGCCTTCCCGGAAACAGTACCGCAAGCCATACTGCCCCGACGACCGTTTTATAGGCCGCAGGTTCAGAGACACGTCCCACCCAGGGGTGGACCGCGTTATCAAGGGGTCCTTCTCCAGATATGAAGGAACATATGAAGGAACATATGAAGGACATATGAAGCAACAGTCTGGATCCAAGAGCAGACAGCGTAACAAAATGCATAGCCATTATATGGAATTATATTATAGCATTATATGGAAATATACCACATACCACATACGAATATCACGGTGTTGTACACCTTTATACAGGGTTGGCATGCAGCGACAACGAACAAGGACAAAGACAGGACTGGTCGCTTTGTCCTTGTCCCTTGTTGCTACATGCCAGCTATGTACCAGCCGGCTTCATACCTCTGTCATTTATACAGGGTGTTTCACCATCTGACCATATGATCTTCGTATTGCCAACTGTAGGATGGGATAAACGAAAGCTTGCCCACATCGCATTTCAAAAATAGTACTGCTCTCGCACTAAAAACGAAGAGCAGGATGAACTAGTGCTGGGCAGGCAGTCCCACGGAACTGCCAATGCCAAACATCCTTCAGGAGCGTTCGTTGGAATCGCAATAGTTATATATGATCAATAGTTATATATCGCAAACATGATCTTATTGTATTGTTGACTCTATGAGATGAGCCACAGAAGATTGTGTACTCATCTTCCTAAACGTTCCCTAACCATTTAACCCGCTTGTTATCCATATCTTGCCTATTTCTATCCTTGAGTCAACAACTGAGACAAGTTCTAAAACATTGCCACATTGCTATCGCACTGAAGTGCAGCGCTCGAAGAATGCCAACACCGCTGTGCTTCACATTTAAACCACCCCGCATGTGTTACCAATTCCCTCCCCTGGATATCTTTAAAATGCTGGAGAAACATGATTTCATCCATGCTTACTCACTGAAGTGGAACTTGATGATCCCGTCCACCACCCTAAAGCCTTTGCACTGCCACTGTTTGAACAAGTTTTGCGGCCCCCAGACGTAACCTTTCCCTCTCAAGCCACATGCGCACATAATAGCTAACGATATTTCTGAATTTCGCCTTGTTCCAACAATCACCTCCATGAACAACCCTACACCTATTAAGCCAAACTTGATAGACCATTTCTGCGGCCACCAATAGATATAGAATCTTTGCTGCTTCTTAACTACCTGCCCGATATGGATCCCTACAGCTTGTTCAAAAGTTGACTACTTAATCCAAAATATTTTTTGAAGCATAACCACAGGTATGCAGGCACTTTACACTCACAAGTTGTGATGTCAGTTGTCTCTCGACGTAAACACCCAATTATTTATGTACTCAAAACTTGCATGTTTTACAGTTTCTGTTCCACTACAAAGTGCGCAGCTCCGTCTACTGGGTTAACCCATAAATAGAATCTGTCTTTCACAGGTAGCACTCCATGCCCTATTCTCCACAACAACGATTTCCTTTTACTATCCAACAAGAAGCTATTCAGTCTTCTCCATCCCTCTCGTCTTATCTGGGAAGAGGAGTTCACGACTAATTCTTTCCTCAAGTCTTTGTAAATTTTCACGACCTTGCAATCGCCATAGTCCTTATTATTGTTCAACTTTTTAAGCTGCACAAGAGCCTCTTTCGCAACTTTGTATAGTCTTGGCTGGTCTGGTGTGGGGTCCAGCAGCACACTTTTACCTTTCTTTGACTGATTAGATGAAAACTTCAAATTATTTTGGAGAGGGCTAGTTAGATGCAAAAATACCACACACGAATATCACGGTGTTGTACTGAGCTTCAGCTTTACATTCGTTATGTACTTTACTGGCTTGGCACGAAGGTGTTCAATTGATTAGGCCCTCACCTTGACGGGAGGATAACACGTTCCACGCGACCCTCTGACACCTCGAACGCTGACTTTATACAGGGTTGGCATGCAGCGACAAGGAACAAGGACAAAGACAGGACTGGTCGCTTTGTCCTTGCCCCTTGTCGCTGCATGCTAGCCATGTACCAAGCGACGCCATACAACTATCACAGGGTATCTCACGAAAATTGAGCCCAATTAAAACAGAAAAAAGTTCACCAAAAAGACGGACTGTATAGTGTTACCAGTGGTGTGAGGATGCTGGATAGGGTGAGGGACACAACGACAGGAGACCCGTTGATTGCAACTTTGTATACTTTGTATACTTGTATAATGGATCCTTTTTTTCCCGGCGCCAAAGGCTAACTTTCGGTTTTGCGAAAAATCGACGCGGGGCCTGTCACAGGCGCGCGAGAAGTGCCGGATCACAGCACTCTCAACCGTCCGGTTTTTGAATGAAGAAGTGTCACAGTTCTTATTGATATTTTGACATTTCTGCTTGACATTTTCGTTTGACATTGAATCATGGCACGTCTGCAACAGGTCCCGCGTCGACTTTTTGCAAACACGAAAGTTAGTCTTTGGAGCCGGAAAAAAAAAATAAAAAATGAAAAGGATCCGTGAGAGGAAGAAAGTTGCAATCAACGGGTTTCGTGCCGTTGTATCGCCCGCTACAACTTTCTCATTGGCATTTTGGTCCTAATGCTTATAATTAAAAACTGGCTGATTGATTTCACTAATTAATTAATTAAAAACAAAAATAATTTGAGTATCCTCACACCACCGATAACACTATGCAGTTCGTATTTTTCTTGTGCGATGAACCCTTCTGTTTTTAAACTTCGGCTCATTTTTCGTGAAACAGCCTGGATATCTACTCACGGCTGATGAAGTCCTATATGAGCTCGAAACTGTTGCTCACTGCTGGTAGGGCAACATTTGCGTAAAAAGGCCACGAGAGGGTAGCCATTGGATGTCGGCTTCGCGCTCTGTACATATCCGCGCATAAATATAGTGTGCGTACATTTTCTGATACTGAACAGAAGCCGCCTTCACAGCGGTGCCACTTGCCTGGAACGCTTGCGAGATGAAAACGTATTTCTTTCTTTCGTCGGGGGCGGGCGGTCGGTCTTGGGGAGGTTGAGCTCCGATTTTACGAGAATATAACGCAGCAGGACTCGGCTCATGCACGTCTACAGCGGTGTTTTATGAGAGCGCGGGGCTGGTTTCTGCGTGCGACGGTGGCCGCATACAAAGCGCCCTGCACATCATAAAACGCTTCCTCTGATTATGAACCTCCCATGAATTTTGAATGATCTCAATGCACTGGTGGATGTATACAACCCCTGGACTCCAACTCCGGAGCCAACACTTCTCGGTTGACCTCTGTGGGGCATGGCAAATTTCGAGTGCCCTTTCTTGTTCCTGTTCGCCGTATCTCACCTTTTCTTTCTTTCTTTCTTTCTCAGGCACGGTTTGTATCACAACTGAAATGAAGCACGGACCATTGCTGTCCGTCTGCTCCTGGCCGTTGATCACCTTTCATACAGCGTAATACTGAGCGGGGACAGCTCGTCTGCCTCTTATTCATGACGGCATTTCATGAGGTGACCTTATTAGTATTTTGTTTTTCAGTCGCAAACGTATGCGTCCAGCTCGGCTTTCTTTCAATATTACCTGAAACCGAGCCTGGTTTGCCAGAAAAATGTTGCATCATCATCCTTTCATGATGATGCCTCGACAAACTATGCTGAATGAACACGCACATAGATGCATGAATATACGTTAAAAGATCAAATGTCGGCCGGTGAAGAGGCCCTCTAGCGGAACTCGTTGCTATGGAGATGGTATCCGTAACCGCTTGGAATGCCTCCGTGGTAGTTCTGTGGTGTGTGTGTGTGTGTGTGTCATTTCTTGTTTCCTGTGCATGTAAGCGAACTCATAAATTTTACACTGAAATTGAAGGAAATAGATATCAGTAAAGCAATATATGCATTTTGTAAAGTGGATGTGAACAGACCCTTTCAAAAATCTTTCTTCAGGGATTGGGACCGTTATTTTTTGGGGGGCCTTCGGTTCGAGTTTCGGTTCAGGGATATTGATTTGGTTCGGGTTCAGCCCCGCAGCAGCGTAATATATAGGTTTGAACCGGTTCAGGAAAGTGAATTTTGAGCTGATTGCATTGGGTAAGCACATCCTTAAGTTTCTCAAACAACACAAATGTACTTTTGTTGCTGTTCTTGCCGATACAGCAGTGGTTCACGGCAACACTGCGTGTTACAGGTCTGTATTTCAAGTGCAACGTTATGGTAGCATACTGTATTCTCTATGGTCACTCATCGTGTACACCCTGTTATATCCTGCTCACTGGGACTGGCCGTTATTTTCACAGCCCAAATTAAAACTTGGGGTTGCTGGACGACAAAAATAGCGTACAAGAAACCTACAGCTACCAAAAAGACAACCTCAAAGCTAACACAACTGAATGAACGAGGAAGAAATACCTCGCGCGCTTGGGTTGCAGTTTTGTTTTGCTTAGTTTCGGTTTCGATTTGTTGTTGTTTGGCAACGCGGCTCAGTCCGCTGTGTAAATTGTAGTTCCGATCTCTCACAAGGCACATTACGCCTGAACCGTTTCGTGAAACGGTAACCGCCTGAATTTATTTCGCTTCAGTTCCGGTTCCGTCCAACGCGAGAACAAAATATTTTGGTACGGTTCAGTTCCGGCTCAGCGAAAAATACGGTTTTTTAACGGTTTTTGGTTCGGGTTCAGTTTAGGTTCTGATCCCTGCTTCATACTATTTGACAATTAATACCGTAATTTTGATACCTTATGGAATCACGATACGAATTGCGAAATATCTCAAGCCTTTTCACAATCTTGTAGCTGGTATGCCGGCAACGAAATTCCTTTTATTTGCCACAGAAACTTTTCGGTTAGGGGCAGCGCATAACAAATTTCGAGATCTGCTAATTTTACTTGTAACGTTACCTGTGATAACGATCCAGGTCAGTATTTTAGTTATGTGTACACAACTGTTTGACAAGACTAACTATACGCTGTCTGTATTGTGTCCATACACTATATGCTATGCTATATTATATATAAATACACCATATATGCTATACTGCGATAAAGAAAAAGCAGTTCTACAGCACTGAGTATGGAAAGTTCATTCAAATACCATTATTGATGGCAGCGCGTGCCCATGCAGTACTAGCTATGTTCAACTGGTTAGTCATGCATATTCCTTGCGCGAGAATTTTGATGAAACTTGCTTCTTTGTTAAGGGAAAGCAAACTCCAGTTTCATTAAATTTTACTTGCATTTGTTGACCTGTTCAAAATTTTAGTTCAGCTACGCAATTAATTTACCTAAAGCTTTGAATCACTGTAAATATTCTACCATGTGCAACTGATTACCAGAAACCCGACAATCATCATCAGCATAGCACGCATGGTGTTGATAAGAACATTCCGTTACTAGAATATAGTTGTACAGATAGAAGATGGATTACAATAGATGTGAGCGAAAGAAATTTGTCAATAAACAGTATTTGTTGCCGGTATATCCATTACGACTTATAGTGACCCGCATTAAATAGCTCCGTTTCTGCTGTGGTATTCTTTAAAAAAAATACAGACGTGCTGTTAACAACTCACAGTCCAGTATATCCAGTCATACTATAGACTTACTCATTCCCATCTTGATTAATACAGAAACACGCAGGCGACACATAGCTTTTTTATCGAATATCCTCCCCGACATCCTTATCGAGCAACTGAAACTTTGCGCCCCAAACCTTTATCCTCGTTCTGAACTAAAGCAAAGCGTGCACCAGGAAAACTGTGATACCGCAGAAAAAAAAAAAAAAAAAGGAAAAAGAAGAAGAAGAAAAGAAAAAGTAGAAGCACGGATATTAGTACGACGCCCCCTTCCAAAAGTTGTATACCGGCAGGTAAAGGAATGCACTTATTTCGACAGATGCAAATTAAATAGTCTCGCTTTTATTGCCCCCATCGGCAATAACGTTCTAAAAGTCACCGCCATCTCAACTGCTCATCTCTTGGCATAGCGCACCGAAAAGAAACAGGAGCTCGGATAAAAGCAGGACGTAGCCGTTATCGGTGCAGACACCAACGGTCGATGGAAGTGTAACGCCATCAAATATTCAGTCCGCTTAACGTGCCGATAAGCACCCACTCAGATATGTGCTGGGGACAGCATTATGCGATTAAAGTCATGCATACCCGTTCTCGATATGGTTATCACTAGATCATAACACATCGTGCCAAAAAGAAACAGAACATGCACGCTTCTTTTTCCTCTCATCTGCTAGCGGGGCTCCAATGCTCTGCATGGCAAATAGGAACCCATATCTTCTGGCATATCAGTGAGTTTTTGGTAAACTATAGCATTGAGCATGAAAGAAACAACGTCTTGCAAAGGGATAGGTAAAGTATTCACTTCCAAGCTCGCGCGGGTGTGTCTGTTTGTGTAAAACGAGAGAGCAAGGAAAGTCCCTGAGATGCAGCGTGGAAAGAAGAAAGGGGTGGCATTAGGCACAAGGAAAAGAAAGAATAGTTTGGTCTCGAAATGCTGGTAACACATCGAACAACTGGTGATGGTGATTTGATAAAGAACAAAATTGGGATGTGAGGCGCGACAAAGTCGGACTGGCTAGCCCGGGACGCCTGCACACTGTGAATAAACAAACAGGCGAACGGGTTAAAGTGATGTGCAACATGCAGAACACGAAGACGAATCACTGGGGGAGCACACAAATCACACAATTAGCAAGTCGTAGAATGTCGACAGGCCCAGTTGTGCGTAGAAAATCTTCAAGTGCATTGAGCGCCTTGTCGGATGACTGAGGACACCTAACAGCTTCGCGATGTCGAAGGCTCGGGAGTCCACACGAGACAGGCCCGCCTCCGAAACCCTTCGAGTGCCGACGTATTTTCGACACCTGAAGAGGACGTGTTCTGCATCCTCTACAACGCCACACTCACTGCAGTTCGGAGAGTCACGCTTGCGCAGTTTGAATGGAAGACGTGCGCTGTACAGTTCATTGAGCCGTAGCCTATGTAGGACAGTCGTCGTTTGTCGCGACAAGGAAGGTGGTGCCTGAAAGCGTAACACTGGGTCGACATTGTAAAGGAGCGCATCCCGAGCAGATCCTGTTAGCCAGGAGGTGCTGCGCACCTGTTGCTTGAATTGCATGAATTACATGGGGATGGGGGATTACTTAAGTTGCTTGAATTACATGGGGATCAGCTGGACGCGCCTGATTTGAAGAGCCCGGCGTGCAGCAGCGTCCGCAGCCTCGTTGCCTGCAATACCACAGTGACTAGGGATCCACTGCAACTGGATGTAATGACCTTTTAAAACTGCAGCATGGTATGTATGCAAGACATCTTGTACTGCTGATGCCAGAGATCCCGTAGCTCGGGTGAAGGTAGAGTGATGACGTCTCATAATGGCTCGAAGCTCGATGGTGGCGCGTTGCCAGCCGCGTATAGTGGCGGAACGTTCCTTGCATCCTGAGAACTGGTGCAGGTTGTTGCCATGCTCTGCCATGGCTAACACGTGTGACGTCGCTCGAGGAAGCCCAAGACAGGGAGTAATACCCTTTGCCATGATGGACTCCAAGACTCGCTCCGTGCGAAGTGAGAAGTGCGTGCAGAAGGGAGGTTGTGAAGCAGGGGAATGTGATGAGCTATCATCTGACTTATACGAGATCTGTGAATGTTGAGCATTGTCCGCGTAGACGTGCCCCACCGGGAACCGCATAAGTAACGAAGCACTTTAAGATGACTCTGAGCTCTTGATTTTAGAGAGCGCACCTCCGCTACACACGATGAATTCGGGTCGACAGTAATGCCAAGAAAGCGGCGGTGTGGTACACGACGTACCCGATGATGACTAAGCGTAGCCTGAAGGCGACCCTGTAAAGTCGGCCACTGCTTTCCCGATGACCATATGCAGATATGTCATCCGCGTAAAGACTAATAAATACCCATCGGGCCACTTGCGACAACTAGGCTACCCTAACGTCACTTTGGCCACCCTGCTCGGCCCGGTCTTGCACAACCAGGGTGTGGTTACGACTACCCTCTTGAGCTTTCTTCGTACCAACGGGATCTTGACCATCCTCTAAGGCGCCATTTTGTGCGTGTGTTCTTTTCCTTCTTTCTTTTATTTTTCTTGAAGGAATAGCAAGTCGGCCTACGCCTGACTAACCTTTCCTCCCTTTCTTTTTTTTTCAATAAACATATCCCCCCCCCCCATTGAGGCAAGGGACCAGGCAGTGCAGTAATGACGATATCGAATAGTAGAGGACTGAGGACGCTTAACCACTCTGTTCGGTGTAGGTCAAGCCTTTCCGTGATCCTACATAAGCAGCTTGTAAGCCTGAGATGCGCGGCATGACATCCTACTCTCTGCTCCGCGCCGTGGATCCGTCTCCCTATCTGTCGCCTCCTCCTGGCCTTCCGCACCACTACGCGTCCCTTCTTCACCGCACGCGGCCGAACGTTGCGTTTACCCCATTTATAAGGCAGCGCCTTGGCCGCGTGCCGTCAGACCTTTGTACATGCAGTGGGCGTGCTGATCTACACCATGCTTAGTTATGGACTGCCCGGTCTACCAGCGAGGACCCCGTCTACCATCGGGAACGCGATATCTTGCAGCGCAGGATGCACGCAGTTGACCGCCGCCCTTTTACCATCGGCAAGGTGCTGCGCCCCTGGTCCAGTACCGCTCATATGCATAAAGACCTCTGTCACTTTTGGAAGTTTCTGACATCAGCGGGCCTCTCCACCGTGCTTTGATCACCTGTACTGCCATCTCCATCATGACCCTTGATTGATTGATTTGTAAAAGAAAAAAATGGAGATCCCGAGCCACTCGGGACTGGATACTCCAGGACGCGTTGTTCCGAAAAGGAAGAGAAACTACACAAATCTATACACTTTGAAACGGAATGGATGAAAACATCACCACAAAACTTCTCACCAAAAGCAACAGTGTGAGATAGTCCACGTGTGAAATCTCAATGCACAAAAAACAAAGAGCGTCACAAAGTGTCAAAGAGGTCCGTCGAGACGAGGAATTGCACAATGGCACGCTTGGCAGGTATGAGCTGATTTCCGGGCCAGCACGCAAGGACCTTTTTCGGTGGTGTATGGCCTATTATCCAGGCGGGCCAGCGATGACACAAGGGTAGAACGGTGTGCACTGTACCTCGGGCAGTCTTGGAGTATATGATCCACGTCCTCAACTATATCACACAGACCGCAGTTGGGCGAGCTTAAACAAAAGTCGGCCACTGTATGGCACGTTGAGGCGAAACCTGTAGATAAGCAACGTGATGGGTCGAGGAAGCGCTGACGGCATATAAAAACGGAGATCTGGGCCTACCTTGCGCAGGAACGACGTAGAAGGAACACTTCTTCGCCAGTGTTCATTGCAGAGACGTCTCATAAGCGTACCAATTGAAGGGTCATGATTCATTCTCTACAACTGGCACTCGGGCAGCGCCCAGCCTGCTGGCCGCGGCATCAGCCCCATCTTCATCATCGTTTCTTTATGTATGTGTGTTCCTATAGCTACTGGAGGACAAAACCACACAGCAGCATACAAATGTAGAAGATCCAGCGAACCAGTAAGGACATGCAAAGGGAAGAGCCTTAGGACGAGAGCCACCGATATTCGTTGAAAATGTCGCCGGCTCTCGTCCTCAGGCTACAGCGTGTAGTTCATGAACCTCTTTCTGGACTGGCCAGCGTTCCAAGATATCTTCGATCGTGATTTTTTTTTTTTTTTTTGAGTGGACTCGTTACGTTTTAACAGCGACCCATATACTGATCGTCGGCTTACATATTAAATCCAAAGGGCTGCCAGGTACACAGCACGAACACAGAAAGTAAGGAGACTCGTGTACCGAAGTGGGGAGGAAAGAATAAAGAGTAAGGTTTCGAGCGAAGGCTCTTCCTCAGACGAGTAGAACAGGGATGGGGGGATATGTTTAATGCAGGGAGAAAAAAAAAAAAAAGAAAAGGGAAAGGCTCCAAAACGTTACTCGTTATTCTTTCCTCCCCACTTCGGCACACGGGTCTCCTTATTTTCTGCTTACATATTAAATGGTGAATTTAGACCTACTGCTCTACCGGCGTCATGGCCGAACATCCCACTACATCATCATTATTTATTTGTTGTTGTCATGGCCGAGAGGGTTCAGTCGTCCTGCTCGTTGGTGGTAGTCAAGATCGTGCTGAACACTGGGAGGTGGTGGGTTCGAATCCTAACACCTAAAAAAAAAGCTGCTGACCTAGAAACGGAAGCGAGATTCCACTATGGGAGATGAAGTCTGACCGTTTGACCAGCCCCAAGCAGCACGTCATCCTGGCCCCATATTTGCTGGATAATGGCAACACTGGCCCAAAGTTGGTCCAGTATTGAACCAGTATTGCTGATATCTAGCAGATCTCGGGCTAGGATACTGTGCTGTTTGGGCATTCATAGGAGCCTAAGAGAGAAAAAAATGGCCAAAGAGGGCTTCTAGTTATCGGCGACCCGTCAGCATGCGCTGAAATCTCAACCCAAGGCACGCACTTCACGATGTATATCCGTCGCAGAGGTCAGTGAATAAAACAGCGCAAATCCCGCGACGAAATTGCTGGTAGCGTAACCAAAACGGTAAACTTTCGCAGGTTCCCTAACAAAGTTTTATGACATATATAGATTTGAATATTTGTATATTATCGGTACCATTTCGACGGGATACTATACCGACACGGTTCCGTTTCTTCGTGATGTGATGTGATGTGATGTGATAGAAAAAGAAAAAAAAATGGGGATTTAAGTCGCGACAAAGTCAGACTGGCTACCCCAGACCACGTAGCCGCAGTTAGTCGAAATAAATAAAAAGAAATAAAGAAATAAATAGAAAGGAGAAAACCCAGTAGTTGGGGGCCGGGAGACAAACATCCCGTGTTTTTCTTCAATGCTTCAGTTTACTGAGCTCAACTCTGAAACCATTATGCTAATATTTTTGTAGTAAAAGTACTTAATTCTTAGTTGTAACTTTACTCACCCGATTTCGTTTAAAAGAAGACTTTATATTCCTGTAGATTTTCGTGCACATTCCTGATCCATGAGGTTCCTAATGGGAACGGCAAAACGGGCTTTATTAGCTCCTGAACTATCTCCATGCATCTGCATGCGACAGTTTGTTTTGTAGCCACGGGAAGAAGGCCTGCATGAAAGATAAGACACTTCGTATACCGACGTGCTCTGCACGCCAAATGCGTCAGGTGCTTATCGGTTTCTCTTCTACATGTTAAACGCGCATTTCTTTTCGTTATGTTTTATGATTATGACTTATTGTGTCGTGCGTTTTTTTCCTCTATTAATTTTCTATCCCTGATGTGGAGATCTCGGCCTGGTATGTAAAGTAGGCCGAGCAAACCGTATGACAGATAAAAAAAATTGAAATGAGGAAATGAATTTAGGACATAAATAAATAAAGGATATTTCTCGAAGATGAAATATGGGCTTTATCTTCTAACGCCATGCTCTGAATACGAAATCAGTTCGTTGATGATATCGCTCATTTTGCTATGGAGGAATATTGTGGGAAATGGTGAAACGTCGACGTAACTTAAAGAGAATCGTTCGCTCGTATTTCAAGGATACGACTAGCTTAGCTTGCCAGAAGAATAACACGTTGATGACTCATGAACTTACATCTCTCTTGCCGAAACTGCGAAAACAAAAACCAACGAAGACTCTCTCTGGAAATGAATGCTTTTTCTTTTTATATCCATCGAGGCAGTGTGAGGAGATGTTTCTGCTTCAATAACTAGAAAACGAGTGCATGTTAGTTCGAACCAATGGTCGACTTCTATGTTTGGTACGTGCACCATTAAAAAAATCAATAAAATAAAACCACTGATGTGGTGGTGGTGGTGGTGACGAAAACCGTAACGAAAACGGCTTGCCGTTGTTGGCCTCACGTATGTGGGCTGCGTCACGACTGTAGCCAGGATGAGATGAGATGGTGTGATAACAGATGAAGGCATGATGACGGCCGAAAGTTAAGATCCACCACTGAGGTGTCGAAGGTTGGCTCACGAGTGTAGCCAATCACATACGAGGAGAGCCCGGCGAGTTCCAAGCCAAACGCAGAAGAAACAATTACTGGGATAGGGACATACCTTCATTATTATTCAACCCAGTTCCCGTGAATGCAATCAACACATCCCCTGGCGTGTTCGCTTGCGTCCTCTTCCAGAGACTCCCTGCCATGCTTGTATATATAAAGCGACTGTCTAGACCCACAGCAAAGCTAAGCGAAGTCATGCGCTTTCTTACGATGCTCAGAGTCACCCAGCTAAATTCGCGGCCAATTATTCATTCATGAATTTTGCAGCGCTTTCACCGCCGCGGCGTCAGTGTCAGTAACTTTCAGTATGTGCTTTGCCAAGCAATCGAAGTCACCGATTCCCGAAAAAACAAACTTGCTGATATGGCGTTGAATCGTCTCAAAACAGTCATCAGTCGCCTTTATCTTGGTCGCACACTTGCGCGTTCCCGGGATTATTTCCAGGGCAGGGCAAAGAGCTCAAAGAGCTTCCAGGGGGAGGGGGGGGGGGAGGGGGGGGAGGGGGGTTGAGTCCAACCAATAGCCACTAGTCAATAGAATGACGACAGTCGAAACTTCTCATATGCAGAGGATCCGGTGCATGAGTTTGAGATTATTATGACCCCTTCTGACTATAAATCATGACGACCTGCCCCAGTAATGAGCGCGCAATTTCCACAGGTGACCTTGGAGTTAACGGCACGCCCCCCCCCCCCCCCGCCCCCGTTGTCGGAATGCACAAGGCTGCACACGGTTAGGGTGAAGTATAGCTCATACTTATGTAACTGTGAAACCAAAACCGGGTGCGTGCATGCCCTACACAACTGGAGTTAGCCGCAGCAGGCTACATTTAAGGACGAACACGAACACGTCAGCCTCCAAACGCCTAAGAGTCAATTAAATCAAACAACTCAGGAAAAAGGTGCTGACACCAGAATTCGAACCTGGGCCTTCTGATTTCCATATGGTGTTGGGCATATCTGACCGGAAATCACCATCATTTTTCTTGTCTTTATCTTTAAAAAACCTGGGCGCAGGCGTACCACTAGATGAAATTTTGCGTTCGGCATCTATACACACCAATACAACGCCACAATACAACACTAATCTCAATCAATCAATCAATCAACAGCTCATCTCTTCACAGCGGCACGCCAAGGTCATGATTCCCCATACGGATTCTTCATGCGTTCGTGTGTGCATAGACCTGTGAGGACTGAAGGCTGGAACCGGAGACACGGAGACGACAAAATTTCTCTTACACAGCGGCACATTTCTCTTACGCAGCTGTGCAAGAGAAATTTTGTCGTCTCCGTGTCTCCGGTTCCAGCCTTCAGTATGCACCAGCTTGTCTGCGCCCTCTCTCTTTTGTAGACCTGTGACGACCCCCTTCCTGAGTAAAAAAAATAATTCAATCACTGTGCACGATGCTCAATGCTGTTATAGTTTTGCACCTTGTGAAGTTCAACGCAGTGCGGCACAAATAGTAGAATGGGAGCTTGCGAGTTGTATCTTGACATGAAAGAATGATGCAGTTGATGCGCTACATTGCAGTACCGTCAAGCTGTTGCATCGTACCTATATGGCTCAGAACTTATCCAGCATCCCCGTTAAATCAGCAGAAAATTGGAACTATTCATATTCGTTACTATATGCGCACATAACAGTTGCGCTGAGCTATGCGAAACATCGTGTGTTTCTTGCTTTGTATCAAAACAGAAAGAAAGACAAAATTCATAACAAGTTTAAAAATAACTGCTCTTTGTAATCTGACTTCATACGTGCAACCGCAGGGCCGGATAACTGGACGGGAACGTGGATGAGGAGCCCTTCTTCTCGGGCGCTGTTCCGGAAAGCGCGCCATCTGTTAGTCAGCTTTCACATTAAAAGCCAACAGTGAATCGTATGTCGCCATTATTATAAACGGTGGCCTTTCTAAGTACGATGATGTTGTTCAAAGAAGAAAAAGAATCAGACGTACCAACAGTAATCAGATGTAATTCAATAAATCTTTCGTGTAGTGAAACCGATTAAGATTTCAGTTTTAACTACGTTGGTGAGCAGATATCAGCATGAATAAGGGCACATAGCCTTATATTGTGTGGAACAATTTGTGGAGCTCGTAAAATTATCGATGTTATGAGCAGTGGCGACCAAAGGCCACATTCTAATAAGAGCATCTGATTGATTGGTTGATTAAAAAAAATAAGAGCATCTATTGAGCTATATTCACGTGTGATACCATTGTTTAGGCAAAAAGTCATGGATCTACCAATGTTTAATTTCAATTATCTATTATTAATTCATTTATTAATATTATGTGTCATTTCAATTACTATAAAATACTTTAAATAATTTTAATTCTATTCTCAAATATATCTCACTTTGCTATTACAGAATTCATTTCAGCAGAGTATGTAACACACGATGAGTGAAGCAACATACATAACGTAATTAATATTTTTTCTGGCATGCCTTCATGCATATTGCTCATGCATAGACATAGGATTTTCTAGAGGAGCCGATACAAGGATGGTATCCAGAAAACATAAAACCATAAGGTATAGTCCAGGTAACTGAGGAAATTACTCTAGAACATTTGCCTCGATTCACCTGTCTCCGCCACATCTGTTCGTCGCGGGCTTCACCAGTTGAAAGTTCACGGCCTGGCTGGTATTGCCAAGCTCTTGATCGCCAGTGCTAGTGGCAGGCTTCGGCGTCAATGGTGCCAGCAATGCTAATCTTGAACCTTGGATGATGATTCAAATGTAACCTTCTCCGATGAATACACCTCCATCATATAACTCCGCACCTGGGAAGGTATTCGTGCGGAGAAGCCTTCACGAGCACACGAACCACACTGTCTCGTGCCCTAAGTGAAACACAGAGGTGGACCAGTGTTGGTTTGGGCCGCGTGCCCTGGCATTACTCCAGGGCCCACTGATGTTCTGAGTGGGTAGATCACTGGACTATAAGGGTCATTCTATAGAGCACAACATGCACCCAATCGTTTGAACATTGTGTCGAGGAGATGGTACCTTGGAAGATATTCTACGAGGACACACAGAATAGTTTGACGGACCCGAATGTGAACGCGTTTGAACGCTTGTCGTCTAGGAGCCAGTAAGGAATCCCTTTCCCCAATTAGCGGCACATATAAGTAGCTAGCCGCTATTTTGCAGTGACAAAGGCTCCAGGTCCCTCTGGCCGCTGTCCATCACTTCTGTTTGTCCGTCCCGAAACACACTGCCGCATTGACCGCCAACGGAGGCCCTACTAATAATCAACCGTCGAACCCACATATGTCTGGTACGGTATCATTGCATCTGGAGCATCCCACTGCAAATATGGCAAGAGGGTTCTTTACGTGGGACGCCCCTATGTTGGAAGTATAGGAAACGACCTTTATGGCAAAGTACAGCGGCGAATGCCGTGAGAGCTTGTCAGCTTGGGAATTGCTGTTATACATAGTGTGCCCTCTTTTTGTTGTTTTTGTTGTAAACACTTAGCTGACAGTTTTGCTGTTGCGCGTTCTGTTGCGGTTTTGGTGCGCATACTTGGGTTGGTGTCTTGCCGTTGTACATAGTGTACCCTCTTGCTATTGTTTTTGCAGTAAATACTTGGTTGACACACATCCCCATTTTTTCTTTATCACATCACCATCTCACTTGGTTGACAGTTTTGCTGTTGCATGTCGCTGGCGGAGAGGTTGCATGTCCTGAACTGTATACAGTCTGATTTGTACTGGCTTGTGCTCTTTGTATTTGTGAGGTTTGCTGTAAATATTTGGCTGAATGTTTTGCTGTAGTACTTCGCCGGCGGAGAGTTACACATCCTGAACTGTACATATTCTTATTCGTAATTGCATGTTAATATCCCGTTATATTCAATTTCCCTCAAACACAGTAAGTAATCACAGCGAGGACCAGGGACCACCCTTCATATCAGGCTTCTACCACTTACGTTCCCTTTTCTGAGAGTGGAAGCGAAAAATATAATGAGATATAGTACATGCAGTCGAAACCCGTTAATATGACCGCGGCCGTTCCCGCGGATTTTGCTCATATAGCGAATTGTCGTATTAACGAATACCACGTGTTACGAGTCGTATACCATACCCTTTACGTAAGCTTCAAAAAGTAGAAAATTACATAAGCTCTTAAGAGAATGCGAATAATGAGGCATTTTAAAAGAATATATAACACTTTATTTTTATGACAATGAAAAAATGGCTAGGAAGCAAGCGAGCTGGTGAAGATGATGCATAATGTAAAAACCCCGAGACTAGGGAACACGAAGGGACAGACACAACACGAAGTCTCAAGTCACTGACTTCGTGTCGAGACTTCGTGTTGTGTCTCTCCCTTCGTGTTCCCTAGTCTCGGTGTTTTTACATTATGCATACTTTATTTTTGATCAGGATGTTGTTTATTACTCATGGGTAGATACTATAAGGTAGACATAACTACATTAAGACACTCACTATCGGATAAACCTATAGGGGAACCAGTAATCATGCATGACCACGCGACCATTCTTCAGAGAAATATAACGGGTACACCAGCGGTAGACCACGGGTATAGGTCAGGAGAACCGCCTGTTCAGTGACCAACGGTCATAGTAACGGGGGTAAAGTACACGTGTTGGCCCCCAGTTGTACGCAGAATACCGGTGATTGTCAAATTAACGGGATGTCATATTAACGAACAAGAGTTACATGCGAAGGCCATTGGGAGAGAACGGTTCCCGAGACAGAGGGTCATAAAGCCGGGATGTCGTATTAACGAGTGACATATTAACGAGGTTCGACTGTATTTGCCTTTTCTTCGTTCAAAGAATGATGGAATCCACCTACGAGTAGGTCGTGGTTTGTAAAAGCTGATCAGAATATTTTATTTAACATAATTATCAGCGTACACAAGTTACTTCTCAGGTTACACTTTGCGTGTAACTAACACCATAACAACGTACATGTTCTGCGTGTAAACTACTGTTACAAGAATGTCACACTGCTAAAAGTATGTACAATCTACCATTCGTATGTACACGTATCAGGCAAAATTCGACTGAAAAATTGGTTGTGATTATTTACACTATTTACATAATCTGAATCCCTTGTTAGAAAACCAGGTTCGTCAGAGCAACGCGCCCATACTTCACGCATACATACCAATTGGACCACTGACGGAGGAATTCCTGCTCCCCTAGCGAAAAGAGGCGGTGCTCAAGGTAATCACGGAGCAAACACATAACAAGGGTAAGTCTCGGATCCATTGCTCGAAAACGGCGATTCTGAGCTACAGCCCGACATCGGAACTTCCAGAGTACGAATGACACAATTATTATGATTCGGTGGTCAAAATAGCACAGGGATTTAGACGTTTCTAAATGCCACAACAACATTGCACTGTCCTATGCTCTCTAGTATAGTGCATGAGGTATGTAGTGGAACTCGGCTTTCAGTTTTTTCGCGCATGCACGTGCCTAACGTTGGGTACTGATATTAACGTCAATTGCAGAGGCCAAATCGACATTTGGGACAAACACAACACTTAAGCTTCACCAACGCCCGGTGTTGGGTACTGTATTGTCGACATCCGTTACGAAGAAAATATTAATGGTAAGACCTGTTGTTCAACGCAACATTTTAATTAGAAGCCAGAACGCATCATTTTCAGTCTCTATGCGATATATTTCAGTATTTCCAATAACTCTTCGTGATGATTTCCCATCTCAAGTCCCTAATTTCGATGAACACTAAGAGAAAGTTCTACACTACTTGTGTGCGTGCACATATAAAAGTGCCACACGGGCAGAACAAATGGCACTATCGTCTATGCCATTAGGGTCCCGAAAAACAAGGAAGGTCGTGCCAACACGCCAGTTTGTAATCACATTTCGTGCCACGATGTCGATGCCGCCCCTTGGACGCCGTCATGCGTTGTCGGTGAAAATTTCGAAATGCTCCAGCTTTTCCTTCATCAAAGAATACTCGCGTAACCTCAGATTATGGAATAATCTTCTCCTGTACGGTACAAGGTGGTTTTATGCAAGAATAAAACTGTTACTCTGCGCAGATCATGGGATAATAATAATTTGTGGCTTTACATGGCGAGACAACTATATGATCGCAGACTATGGGAGCGAGGGTATAGATATTTCATCGACGAATGAGTTTTGGCGGTCTTATAAAGCAGAAACTGTCATTCAGAAAAAATGTCCTTAAATATCTCCGTGTGGCAGCGCATGAATGACATTAAGACTTATGACATTAAGCACTTGATGTAATTTTTCCTCCCCATGTGGCGGGGGTATTAGATTATCCGCAAGGTAAACACGGCATTTTGAGGCAGCATGTGTTTTACAGATACGACGGGATCTCCGGCAAAGCCTGTGCCTTCTGTCTTTCTGTCCGTCCGTCCGTGGCGGAATCACGTGTGTCCACTCCTTCGCTCCACTTCTTTCGATGCAGGTGGTATCACGTGATGCGCTCCCTTCGGTTGCTGTCTCCGCTTTCCTTTTCGGAGCAGGTGGTGCGCGGATTGTGCGATGCCTTTGATGCACATGCGTTTTACCAGCGTTCAAGCGCTTTTTAGCGCCAAGTCTTGTCGTTACTGCGCTGCTGAAATGCAAGGTGATGCGAGCGAAGCGGCTTCGTCTATAACGAACGCCACGACATTCCGGTGGCGGTAATTCGACAAAACGCAAGAGCACTTCGCCATCAGAAACACGCTAGAAGGAAGTTGCCACAAGCGTGAAAAATAAATAATAATAAGCAATTAAATTCCATACGCATTCAGGCTTTGGGTTGCGTGTACAGTACGATGCAGTGCATTCTGTTTTCGCAGGCTTGGTCGCCATGAAGGACTTATAGCTGCATTTTGTGTGTGTTAGTGTAAAGTCACAGGACATTGTTTCTAACTAATTGGGACTCGTGCGAGGAGATACAAGACGATGAGAACTGAAATGTGCATTTTCTTCGCCTTTCACTGCACGTCCTACGCGATCACAGCTTCGCCTTCCAACACGAAATTACTACGTCAAAGAGTGGTCCGATAAACCAAAATGTTGTCTCGTTCCGAAGCGTACCAAGGTATGTATATACGATGGTTTTACTATACCAGTAATCTTCGATCGTAATTTTCGAGTTTTTCAAATTTTGTCGCATGTGCAAGTATATTTTCCCAGATCAGAAAAGCGACAGAAATACACGGTGTTTAGCTGAGAACTTGGCCGCGAGCATTTGACTGGTTACTCCGCTGTTGTCGTGGCATCAGGCGCTCGATACTACCTGCACTTTATATTTGAACAGTTTTAGCCGTCCAGGAGCGTACAAGGGTCGTTCAAGGTTGACCGAGATTTTTATTTCGCTAAATGGCAATGAAAAATTTTGGAAGCACGAAACTACGACAGTTTTTCAACGTATTCACCGTCCGCATCTAGACACCGCTGCCATCGCTGTGGCAACTCTTTGATGCTCTTCGCGTGGGACGTCACCTGGAGGGCTTCAATATTTGTGGAACGTCTTTCCTTCAGGCTGCTCTTTAAAGGGACGGTCGCAAGCCGGAAACCGATCCATGAAACCGATACCACTATATGTTCGGCATCGGCTGACAATCTACTTGGCTAATTTTTTTGGCCCGAAAAGTGCTTACATATTAAATAAACGAATTTTAAAGATCTGCGCTGCTTCTGCAGCTGTAGAGGCTCCGGTTCCGTGACGTCACTCCCAAAGCGGAGGAGTGAGAGGGCGGCGCTCAGAGAAGAAAGGCACCGTCCAGACGCCGCGTAACTCTATATATGAGACGCCCGCACGGTCGCGGCATTCCTTTTCTTAAGGTCGTGCCCTCATTGGTTCTTAGGGAGTGACGTTTTCTTGTTTCTCCAGAGAAGGAATTTCGGCATACTCTCAATATCCGGCTTCTGCTCTTGTCATGTATTTCATCGAGTAACAGTCAAACTACGCCACCGTTTCGCGTAGAGCTTTCGATACCGTGGTCAGTGGTCCACGAAGTCGACTGGAACGGATGCGACCGTCCCTTTAAGGGGTCCAAACAAATGGTAATCGCTTGGAGCTAAATCGGGGCTGTAAGGGGCATGGGGCACAACCTCCCAGCGCATTTTGGCCAGGGTTGCTACTGTCAAACTCGCCGTGTGAGGCCGTGCATTGTCATGAAGAAGAATGACCCTTCCTGACAGCATCCCAGGCCTTTTCGAATTGCGTTTGTTACTGCACCCTTTATCAACGTGGAGTAGCACTGGGCATTAATCGTAACATCGATGATGAAGTCCACATTGATGACTCCCCCACATGTCCCGCAGAAGACAGTCCCCATGAACGTCCCAGCAGACGGCTGCATTTCGCTTTTCTTAGGCGGCGGAGAAGCCTTGTGTCGCCATCCCATGCTGCACCTTTTGTCTCTGGGGCGAAATGATGCGTTCAGGTTTGATTCGTCCCGTTCGGATTGAAACCGGTTCAGCAGCTGCTCAGAGACTGCCACGCGCGCTCCATTCTGGTCACAAGTAAGGTGTCGGGGAACGTATCTTGCACAGACTTGGCTGAACAGTTAGTGCTCGTGAATGATTGCCTCCACACTGTCGGCACACAATATTACGCTGAGCTGCAATGTCCCGAAGTGTTACTCGCCGGTTCTCGAGGATGGCTTGCTCAACGCCTGCGATGTTCACTGGTGTGACTGTAGTCGGGCGAACGTGACTTTCTTCTTCATCGTTAATTTCTTAGGCAATTTGAGGCTTTGTATGTATTTGTCCTTTCTATGTTGTTCCAGCCTCAGAACATCAGGTATCTCGTGTTCGTGTGGTTCATTCGTCATCATACCCCTTCCTTCGCCAGACTGTCTGCACCATTCATACACTCTTCCCCTTGACATCATTTGTTCCCCATACCGTGTCTGTAATCTTTGTAAGATCTCAACTGGTTTCACGTCCTACTCCACAAGGAACTTGATTATGCATCGCTGTTCCACAGCACACTGCTCGCCGGCATGATAGCTGCTAGAGTCACTAAATAAGCTACGCTTCAGAGTATCGACACTGAGCCGCCATGTTGTTTCGGATGACCTCCAGCGCCATCCATTTAGCGCTCTTCGATGTGTTGTCTTCTTCCACTGCTGAACTTCATCTTCATCTATTTCTACTGCCAAAATAGAGGTGGGGCTGGAGGTCATCCGAAACAACATGGCGGCTGTTTTTGCCTCAGTGTCGTTACTCTGAAGCGTAGCTTATTTAGTGACTCTAATAGCTGCCGCTGCTGCACGTGCTGACCAGAGAAGGATTGCACTTCGTTCTCCGAAAGTTTCATTCAGTTACATTTACTCACTGATTTTTCTCGAGCAAAACTCTCGGTCAACCTTGAACGACCCTTGTCTATAAATGTGGAAATTAGAGTCACTAAACAAGCTACGCGTAGCTTATTTAGTGACTCTAGTGGAAATCATCCGAAGGCGCATGCGGAAGTATAGCGTCTCCTGGCAGCGCCCTGCTCAGCCGACACACAGCGAGCCGCAACCCATGGACGAAGGAAAAAGCGAAGCCTCCTTTCTCGAAGCAAAAGCTAAACTGCGTGAGGTCCAGGTGTGTGACGTCAATAGTGGTTTTCACATCTTGGGTTTTGCGTACATGTTGCGGAGCTCATTCGTGGGTACGTATTTTCGTTGTGTGCCAAAATGGCCCGAAAGTTGCTTGTGCGAAGCCGTCTTATTGACCAAAAGGTTCCTTCAAAACTCCTCTTACAAAACACCTAGCAAGTGAAGTCTTATGCCTTTTTCGCAGGACACCTGCCCCAAGCTTTCCTCTTAAAAAATAAATAAGAAATCTCGAATGCTCCGGAGTACGTCCGAGTTTTACGCCATATTTTAACAATATTTGACTGCTCTAAGACTCAAGAAGAATTCGTGGCTTTACGTCGCGAGACAGCTGTGAACACTCAGAAGGCTACATGTTTTAGCAGTAACTTTAATGTTTAATTGAAAAATAAAAATTTAAGTAACATGCCTCAGCCACTCGCTTTTGCACGACAAACACACAAAAAGGGGGGAAAAAAGAGACGAATACGGAAGCGAGAAGCTACGAAGAGGGAGAAGAAAAAACGCGTGCTCAATACCGGACCAGAGAGCAGCACACAGACGTAGGAACTAAATATGTACAACTGCCACCAGTGGAACGCATTGTTTGCACACATGTCGTCGCACCGCTTGACATATCTTCCGTGCATAAACGACAAAGCTGCCGTGCCGTCCACGCAAAAGCCTGTTGACTCAGCTTCGAGTGCACTCGGTCGAGCGGAAAATATATGTACGATGCTGTTGCTTTGACAGGCGAAATCTTTCCCTTACTGCATCCAACCATATTTTCGAGGATCGTTTTTGCGTGCACCACAGGTGATTTGGCGGAGATGCACCAGATGCACCAGGAAGTGTTGCATCAGCGCGTTCACCATCGAGGCGACCTTTTGTGGCATTTTCGTATAGTTCGTGGGCTACTATACAGCACGCTTAGGGTAGCGAGGTCTCGCTACCAAGGATTCTAAAAGGATGTTTGTTCAATAAAAGCCCTAACGAAGGAGATCACAGAGTGTGAAACATATCGATTTGCTGCTGGCCAGTCACCGAGTACTTTCTTGAGGTCAAGAGGGCCGTTGTCGTGTCTGACCAAGGCATTCCGGAGAACTTCGCGACTTGCTGCGAATCACTCGCAGCTGAGCAGCATATGTTCAGTGTCCTCTGGCACTCCACATTGGATGCAGTCCGGTGAGGGAGATATCCCGATACGGTGGCGCGGTCGTGGGGAACGTTCAGCCGGAATCGGTGGAGTAAGGATTCCGGTGGCCTGGGCGTCCTTGACGGTATTCGATATGTGAGGTGGGGATTTATCCTGTGTAGCAGTGACGTTGGTTACCTCACGTTCAACCAATCACGTTTTATCGGTCAGGTTCGCAGAAGACGAAGAACACCTTTCGCGTCGGAACAACAACTACATGAATGACGATGGGATGACGTCGGAGCCGGTGAAATAGACGTGAAATCCTTGTAAAGTATAGATATACTGGTATCATGTAGTGTCATAAGCCGCGGCTACATTGATGCGACAGAAGCGCATCGTATCGAGTTATCTCACCTCCTCGCACCTATCTCGACCAATGGATTGGTTAAGGCCAAGACGGCCCTATATATATCGCGGGTGATTTGTTGCGATAAGTATATCAATACGATACGATACGATATGATACGATAGCGATACGATATGCTATTGTCGCTTCCATGTAAACGCAGCTACATATCGTTGTGTAGGATATTCCATCTGCCATTATTACGCGGGTCAGCGGGTCAGCTATGTTCATACGTAATGCGGCCGAAATGTTAGAGCTAAGTGCCTGCGGTCATATTAGAGTCGGACTGCAATGTCCATGATGCTTGCGAATCGAAGAGCATTGTCGGTCATGTTTACGTCGTGCGTTCTCGTTTTGACAAATACTGTTCTCTAAATATGTTGTGAGAAGTGAAGCATCTGCTTCTGCCTGCTTGGGAAACATAAACGCATTCATAGATCGTCGTGCTCGCTGAAGGGGGATACTGTGGGAGTCAAATTGCTCAAAAGATCGGCTGCAATCACTCTAGCGTTGACAGGATACTTGCAATACGTATATACAGTCAGCCCTCGGTTCATGAACGGTTACATTTTGTCGAAAAATCGTTCAAAAATCGAGGGATTCATAAATCGAGGTTTGGATTGAGCGAAAGAGTGCGAAAGCGCTAGAACGATAGGAAATACATTGTGACGTGAGATCAAGTTGAATTTTTAGAGTACCGTGTAATAGCGTTGTGCACCATCGTTCGTTTCTCCTATAGCTGATGCAGGCTGGCCGATGTGTGATGTCAGCTATACGTCTGAAGAGTTGAACGCGCTTAAATTCGTGTTGTCGGAGCGGTTATCGACTTATCGTGAACACCTTCCGGTCAACTACAACTGTTATGCGCTGCGATTTCCTCACGAAGAATTCCATCCCCTGTAACCGTTACGAGTTCGGTAAAACTTCGCCCGGAGGGTGCATATCAGTCGATGGCGAGTGACGTATTCAAACTGAGAAAATAATGACGAACTACATCACAACACTCAGAACGCGAGAGAACGTTGCTGGGTGAATCTTTCGGTTTCCAAGGTGTGGCAGTGCAGCATTCCATGGAGCAAAAATCCACGAAGTTTAGCTCATTGGAAAATTTTGTTTCATAATGTTGGGTACGAGATCTCCGGGAAATCTGCAACAAAAGGGGAGCTCATTTAGACTACAGCTTTTTCCTCCGTTATTAATCCTCTTGTCGTACATTTTAATCCTTATACCATGACATTTAATCCTTTTGCCATCCGAAATAATCCTGCTTTCATTAATTTTAATCCCTATTTCACATAATTTAATCCATTTCTCATGCAATTTAATCTACGTGACTATGTGTGGGCTACGTGACTTTTTTTTTTTTTTTGTATTTTGGGACAATTCCCTTGTCTACGGGCATTGCACATGTTTTTCATTATTAATGTGGGTTTCTGCACCATAATGGGATACTGTGGGACTGTCAATCTGGATTATGGTATTGTGGGACTATTCCCATGTCTGCGAGTTTTACCCATGGTTTTCATTACAAACGCGGGTCTCTGCACTGTAATGGGTACTCGGGGACTGCCAATCTGGATTATGATATTGTGGGACAATTTCCCTGTGTGCGGGTATTACCCATGCTTTTCATTAGATATGCGGATTTCTGCACTGTAATGGGATACTGTGGTACTGTCGATTACGATATGCTGAGTATAAAAGGGCATCTACAGGCATTCCGCATGCTTTTCATTGAACATGCGGGTTTCTGCACAGTAATGAGATAATGTGGGACTGCCAATCGCATTTACGATATTGTGGTACTATTCCCATGTCAATGGGTATTACCCATGCTTCTAATTAAAAACGCGGGTTTCTGTACTCTAATGGGATACTGTGGGACTGTGTATCTGGAATACGTTATTGTGGGACTATTTTCATGTCTACGGGTATTACCCATGCCTTTCATTCAAAATGCGAGTTTCTGCACCCGAATGGAATACTGTGGGACTGTCTATCTGGATTACGACATAGTGGGACTATGGCGCTGTCTACGGGTATTACCCATGCTTCTCATTAAAAACGGGGGTTTCTGCACTGTAATGGGATACTCTGGGACTGTCAATCTGGGTTGCGATATTGTGGGACTATTCCCATGTCTACGGGCATCACCCATGCTTTTATTAAAACGCGGGTTTCTACATTGTAGTTGCACTGTAATGGGATACTGTGGTACTGTCGATCTTGATTACGATATCCTGGGTCTATAAGGGCATCTACGGGTATTCCGCATGCTTTTCATTAAACATGCGGGTTTCTGCACAGTAATGAGATACCGTGGGACTGCCGATCGCATTTACGACATTGTGGTACTATTCATGTCAATGGGTATTACCCATGCTTCTCATTAAAAACGCGAGTTTCTGTACTCTGATGGGATACTGTGGGACTGCGTATCTGGACCATGTTATTGTTGGACTATTTTCATGTGTGCGGGTATTACCCAAACTTTTCATTAAATATGCGGGTTTCTGCACTGTAACGGTGTACTGTGGGACTGTCGATCTTGATTACTATATCCTGGGACTATAAGCATGTCTACGGGTATTCCCTGTGCTTTTCATTAAAAACGCGGGTTTTTGCGCTCTGATGGGATACCGCGGGTCTGTCAATCTGGATTACAATGGTGTGGTACTATTCCCATGTCAATGGGTATTACCCATGCTTTTAATTAAAAACACGGGTTTCTGTACCATAATGGGATACTGTGGGACCGTGTATCTGGACTACGATATTGTGGGACTATTCCCATGTGTGCGGGTATTACCCATGCTTTTCATTAAATACGCAGGTTTATGCACTGTAATGGGGTACTGTGGGACCGTCGATCTTGATTACGATATCCTGTGACTATACCAGCACAGCTATACAAAACCAGCATATTTAATGAAAAGCTTGGGTAATACCCGCACACATTGGGAATAGTCCCACAATATTCTAAACCAGATAGAGAGTCCCAGAGTATCCGGCTATACTGCAGAATCCCGCATTTTGAATAAAAAGCATGGGTAATAACTATAGACAGGGAAATAGTGCCACAATATCGTAATCCAGATTGACGGACCCGCAGTATCCTATTACAGTGCAAGGAACCGCGTTTTTAATGGATAGCGAGGGGAATATCCGTATACATGCATGTAGTCCCAGTATATCGTAATCTAGATCGACAGCCCCGCAGTATCCCATTACGGATCAGAAGCCCACACATTTTATGAAAAGCGTCGGTAATACCCTCACACATGGGAGTGGTCCCACAATATCGTACTCAAGATTAACGGTCCCACAGTATCCCATTACGGTACAGAAACCCGTATTTTGAATGAAAAGCATGCGTAATTCCCGTAGACATGGGTATAGTTGCAGAATATCGTAATCCAGATAGACAGTCCCACAGTATCCCATTACAGTGCAGAAATTTACATTTTTGACGAAAAGCATGGGTAACGCCCGAAGACAAGGGAATAGTCCCACAATATCGTAATCCAGATAGACGGTCCCACAGTATCCTATTACAGAGCAGGAACCCGCATTTTTAATGGCAAGCATGGGTAATACCCGTAGACATGGGAGTAGTGCCACAATGTCGTAATCAAGGTTGACAGTCCCACAGTATTCCATTTGAGTGCAGAAACCCGCATTTTGTATGAAAAGCATGGGTAATACCCGTAGACATGGAAATAGTCCCACAATAACGTAGTCGAGATACACAGTCCCACAGTATCCAATTAAAGTACAGAAACCCGCGTTTTTAATGAGAAGCATATGTGACATGGGAAAAGCATGGGAAGCATGTTTAATGAAAAATACCCGTAGACGCCCTTATAGGCCGAGGATATCGCAATCAAGATCGACAGTACCACAGTATCCCATTACAGTGCAATTACAATGTAGAAACCCGGGTTTTTAATATAAGCATGGGTAATACCCGTAGACATGGGAATAGTCCCACAATATCGCAACCCAGATTGATACAGTGCAGAAACCCCCGTTTTTAATGAGAAGCATGGGTAATACCCGTAGACAGGGGCATAGTCCCACTATGTCGTAATCCAGATAGACAGCCCCACAGTATTACATTAGAGTGTAGAAACCCGCATTTTGAATGAAAGGCATGGGTAATACCCGTAGATATGGAAATAGTCCCACAATAACGCAGTCCAGATACACAGTCCCGCAGTATACCATTAGAGTACAGAAACCCGCGTTTTTAATGAGAAGCATGGGTAGTACCCATTGACATGGAATAGTACCACAATATCGTAATTGCGATTGACAGTCCCACAGTATCTCATTACTGTGCAGAAACCCGCATATTTAATTAAAAGCATGTGGAATACCCGTAGACGCCCTTATAGACCTAGGATATCGTAGTCAAGATCGACAGTACCGCAGTATCCCATTACAGTGCAGAAACCCGCATATCTAATGAAAAGCATGGGTAATACCCGCACACATGGAAATAGTCCCACAATATCATAATCCAGATTGGCAGTCGCGGAGTACCCATTACAGTGCAGAGACCCGCGTTTGTAATGAAAACCATGGGTAAAACTCATAGACATGGGAATAGTCCCACAATACCATAATCCAGATTGACAGTCCCACAGTATCCCATTATGGTGCAGAAACCCACATTAATAATGAAAAACATGTGCAATACCCGTAGACATGGGAATTGTCCCAAAATACAAAAAAAGTCACGTAGCCCACACATAGCCACGTGGATTAAATTGCATGAGAAATGGATTAAATTATGTGAAATGAGGATTAAAATTAATGAAAGCAGGATTAATTCGGATGGCAAAAGGATTAAATGTCATGGTATAAGGATTAAAATGTACGACAAGAGGATTAATAACGGCGGGAAAAGCTGTAGTATCGCGTCTCTGGGAATCGAATAATACCGGTGGTTTTTACACATTTCATTTCAAAACTCACTGAACTTTCGCGCACGCTTCTTGAGCCAAGCAGCATTTCATTTCATTCATGCAGTTCATCTAGGTGTCTCGAGACGTAAAGCCAGGAATCATCAGTAAACTCACAGTCACTTCATGTATTAGTTGCAGTTGTTGTTGAAGTCGTTTGAAAAATGGCTTACCCATGGGGTGTCTATGGATTCTGTGGGTTTCGAATTACCGTTGTTTACCGTCTTGGAACAAGCAAAAGTTTTTCGGGAAAGCGCGAAAGAGGATCACGTTAACTTTGCGGTTCCGTTGTGTCGACGTGGTTCAATGAACATCGTCGCTTGCACTTGTAAGGTCTCAAGGGGAAGGGCATCAAACTTGTGCAAGAGCCGGAATGGAACGTACAGGTCGCAAAATAATGCACTGTTGCTTGGTGTGACCTCACAATTACTGTTTGCTACATATCAGCCGTCCATAGACGCGCGAGATGAAGGTAACTTTACCAATTTCGCGGTTTTCACACTAATACCGCAATGCCTGGCGACACCGTACGTACCAAATACGTACAGCCTTCTGGGGTGGGATACAGAGGCCCGCAAGCATACATAATCCAACAGCAAAGGAAGGAGGACGTCAAATAGACGATCAGTTCCAAGAGCACAGAGGGGCAATTTTAGGTCATCCCGCAATCACACACTGAAACAACACGCGCAGCATCAGCTTTGAAGTCATGGATCACCCATAAAACCCCGCCGCCGTCAGCCCTCCCGAAAAAAAACTTTTGGTAATCTAATCGGAAGTTAAATAACTCTGCACTCTCCTTATTAACCTCGGGAAGCAAACACAAAGATCACATTCCTCTTTACGTTCCCCAACTGTCATCCGCAGAACAGAAGCAATAAATCTGGCTTCGTTTTGCTCATCTGAAAGCATAAGACGGCTCCGCATATAGTTGGATACGGCGTCTGTTCCAGACGGACGCCGTGACAGCCATACCGAACCACGGAGGCGTGAGACGAGAACGCAACGAAGTCGCTTTACGATGGCGTCTCATCGCCTTCAAACATTTATAGACGCAACCGGAGACAACAGATGTGGTGGCCATCACGCAGTTTATGGCGTGGTCGCTCGGTGCAACCGCTTGCGGTACCCGACGTTGTACTGGACATGCTGTATGCGGACGCTGTTATTTCCTGGCGAGTGATTCTGCCTTACCGTTTTATGAATTGCCGCTCTCTAGGGAGCCGCCCCCTTCGTGTATGTGTATACACGTGTTACAGGTTTTGTTATGAGCCGAAGCAACAGAATGTCAGTCGTATGTGACGGAGAGGGGGGGGGGGGTATATTACATTGGGTGGTAGTCCTCTCCCATGCTTTAACGAGGAAACATTTGAAAGTTGTTTCTTTCGTGTTTTCAACTCTCTTTCCCTTCTTTTATGGTCAGAGCAGAAGATGGACAAGTTTTGACCCTGGTATGTGAAGATTTGGTCTACACGGGATCGATAAACGTTCATATCTTTACGTCAAATATGTGAGGCAAAAAAAAAAAAAAAATATATATATATATATAAGAAAGGTGTTTGCTTCGCTTTCTATTCAATTTTCTGACGTAAAAGTCTCCACTCACTTTGAGTCCGCAATCTGCTTCGTGACTGATCTCCTTTGTCGTCAACCAGATGCAGCAAGCTTTCGTACATCGCTTCACTTAAACGAAATTCAGCAAGATGGCCTATAGTGTACACACTTCTCACTCTCTTCAGTGCTGAAGAATTCTTGTATGGCTACTTATTTTGATTCGTATTGTGATCGCGGATGTGAACCGGTGTTTTCTTTTTTGTTTTTTTTGTCCGGTTCGGGCTCAGGCATATTGGTTCGGTAGCGGGTTTAGTTGTGCTGAACCGGAATTATTAGCTTGAACCGGTTCAGGTATATCGGTTCGGTTCGGTTCGGTTCAGGGAGAAACGAAAAAAGAAAAGCAGTCAAGAGTCGGGGATATTTACAGGGATTGGAACGGTTATTATTTTCGGTCCTGGTTTAACCGGTTCATCGGCAGTAATTTTGCTACACGAAGCGAGCTTACCCTCACCGTACACGGTTGTAAGAGAAAGGTGTGAGATAACCGTTTCAGGTGAAAAACCTTTCATGTAAGCAGGTAAAAATACAAGACAAGTAATAAGCACATTTATTATTTACCTGGTATTTTACTGTATTGCACACTCGTGTCGTCTGCTGAAAACGAAAAGCGAAGTGCTAGAAGCCTTTTGGCAGAACCCCGTCAGGGCCCTCTTTTGCTCCGGAAAAAAAAAAAAAAAGAAAACTGGCGCTACAGTCACAAACTTTTACTGGCATCTGGCATCGTATAAAAAATAAATAAATAAATAAAAACACAAAGTCGGTCGGTAGTACAATTATTTCACCTCTGAACCGATTCCCGAACCGGTAACCGTATAAATTTTTTTAGGTTCAGTTCCGGTTCGGTTCAGGACAAGCAAGAAAATTGTTCGGGTTCGGTTCGGTTCGGGTTCGACAGAGAATAACGTTTATTTCCGGTTTTCGGTTCGGGTTCAGTTCCGGTTCCGATCCCTTATTGTGATGCGCAAGGTGTGCACCTGACACTTCCGAGGCAAATTGTGTTAATGCAATTTCCGTCTAGACAAATTGTAATTTACAAACTAATTGCTGCAGGGTGCTTCATTACCAAAAAGCGGAACATTACAATGTGATATTGTAAGACATATTGGGATTGATAACAACGCAACAAACAGAAGGAGCAATAGCCATAGCGCGGAAGGTCGAATATGACGTAGGTGATGACGCGCACGGGTTTCAACCGCACGTCCAAAATTATCCAAGCTGTCGTCTTAGATGGTCGCAATTCTTTCTGCGCAGGAACCCAAGCTTGCGCAAAACACTTTGAACTATTCAAATAGTGCACCAAACACACAAAGCCAATTACAGTACCGAGTATGCTCTGAAGTCAAAGTGTATAGAGTACGGTATCAAATAACCAGAAAAGTATTTTAGATTTAAGGTACTTTAATATCGTATACAAATAAAAAAAATAAGATATAATCATCACATAAGGGCGTCATCTATACTTGGGAAGGGTTCGAAAAACTAATAGCGGACAACGCAAATTGACCTTTCGTTACGCCTTTTACCACGCCACCGTTATGCATCGAAAAATACGGTGGATATTTCTCTCATAGCCAGATTTTGTAGTTAAAAAGATGCAACAGAGTTGTACTCATTTTCAAAGCCGCGTAGATGAATAGAAGAAAGAAAAATAATGAATTGGAGTGTGACATTGGTTGGACGAGCGGTCAGCTCGATTAGACTACCGCGGCGCGAAGTTGCATGTGGGAGAGGGAAGAGGAGGGAGAAGGGAAGGCCCGTCAATTTATTCGCTTGTTAACAGTGCGTTCTGAGTTCACCTTATTCTCAAATGGGGTATCACGTCTTGTATCGTAACCAGCCTACAACCGATGATTGGATGAAATGCATCAATTTACACTGCACGTTGCTCCAAGCAAGATAGTTCATCTTCAGCACATAAACTAAAGCGCTCAAATGATGAATCCATGTCACCTCAATTCGCTGCAAGATTACCGTCATGACCTCTGAACGATATACTCGTTTGGACCTATGTTTAAGTGTTACGAAACGAAACAGATGTCCTGTATATTAAGATAACACAAGATTGAATACACAGTTATTCCTTAGACTTGTTTACAAAGAGCTATGAGAGCAACATACTAACGGTTTTTGCAGGTGTGTCATACGGCTAGGCGGACGTTCTCTCAAAGTATGTAACTGCTGGATGAATAATTCTCCAAGATTCATTAATTCATTAATTAGGATTGAAACAGTGGAATGGGAGGTAGTCCTCTCCTCGGAAAGCCATTCTTTTTTTTTTTTTTTTTTTTTTGCGCGTGCTAAAGCGCGTGCGTTGAAATGTCAGTAGCCGAATTTTGCTGTGCAAGTGAGCCGAAACCGAAATCGAGCGCGTCGTGAGCACATGTGAGGTCATTTCACGTCAGAGGGTAACGTGCTTTAGAGCGGTGGAGAGATTGGAGTAGGCGCTAATGTGCTGGCCAGATCAATATGCTTTGCTGCCTAGACAAGCCGCTGATGGCCAATGACATATCCTCCCTGCGCTCATGACCTTCGCGGTTTCGGTTTCGGTTCATTTGTACAGCAAAATTCGGCGATGTATATTTCAACGTACGAGCACGTTTCAGGATTAACAAAAGAATATAAAATGGCTTTCAACAAGGATTGTCTCCGATTCTGCTCTCTCAGTTTGGGCCGAAAGCCTCTAATTAAAAAACAATTAATGAATCTTAGGTAATTAGTTTTCTTGTTGTTATATACTCTCTTTGAGGGGATGTCCGCGTATGGCCTCACCTCAAACTCACCCGCAAAAACGGCATCTATGCTGCTCTCATAGCTTTTTTTTATAAAAAAAAAGTCTGTAACGCGGATAAAAAACAAAACAAAAGAAACTGTGTAAATGAAAAACGTATATCCCGTATCATCAGAAAATGAAAGACACTGGTTGCATTGAATATGAACTCGCGTTTTAGCACGATGTCTCGTGTTGGGATTAGATGCGGCCCGAAAGGACTTTCATATGATGAAAACAGAAGCAGGGGTGCGCTCGGCTCGATAGAGCACGTTAAATTCCGACCCGCGAAAAAAAAATACAAAGTTAAGTACAAGTGCAAGGAGGAAAATATTTCCTTATTTTTTTGGGAGATCGAGCGTACAGATACTCCGCAAACGAGTGTTGTGCAAGATACCAAAATAGCGATAACGATGTTTAAAATAATATATCTTGGGTACTGTATAAAATATTAGTACAACTCTGCAAAAACCGTACGACCCCTGAAAACAAGAAAAGTATTTTCTTCTCTCTGGTGGAGAAACAATTTCGTGAAGTCGTCCACAAAAACAACCTTTCCGTTTTGAAGCAACTTAAGCGTAGAGAAATCTTCGTGTAGTGGGTGGGTTTGAGAAGAAGGCGTGCCTGATGGTTATGATTTATGCGGGTCTCGGCAGCCGGCGCAGATTGGAAGATAGCTCCTGGCAAGTCCCATCCGTCATAACCGGCGTCCGACCCCTCCCTTCATAAGACGCCGCGGAGCGAATATAGCTGCTGCATGATGCGATACGCCCGGATGCACGCAATCTACGGCGGCCTCCCTACTCCACGGTTTTCCACGGTGGGTAAGAAGAACAAAGGATGGGTTTCAAGAAATGGGGACGGAAGAAGCTGGGAATAACCGCGCAGGCTCCCCGCACAGGCTCCCCGCACAGGTGTGAAATGTACTGAGGCATTTATTGTTGCGAAATGAGGTTTGTTCCTCGATTTAATTGATCGACCCAAAGACTGATTGGATGGCTGATTTCTGGAGAAGGGCATATAGGGGATACACATCCAGTTCAATTTTTCATTTTTACAATACCCACGAAGAAACCAGGATGGTCTGACTAATCGTGCACCACAGCATTGAAAAAAAAAAAAAAGAAGTAAAAAAAAAGAGAAAGCATATGTTTAAAATTTTAAACCAAGTCAAAGCCTCACGAGTTAAATGGCTTTCTTTTGTGTTTCTAGCCGTGAACACAAATCGTTCAGTCGTCGCTGAGCAATCTATGCGTTTTTCTTGTGCTTCACAGTGTAATCAAACAAACCATTGAGAATTTCTTACGGATCAACAGTATCCGACTATAATCCGTCCGGTTCGTTTTCTAACCGGTCCGTTAGACGGCTACCCGATGAACCGTCCGGTGCGCATCCAAAACGGTGCCGGATGCAGTGTTGCCGAAGCAGCTAGCAGAAAACTCGCTAGAGAGGCCTCAAAAAGTCGCCAGATGTCGCTAGGTGAATTTGTAGTGTCGCTAGACAAAGTCGCCAGACATAAAATTGCCGTGAACCTATTTTTAACAGCAAGCTTTTCTCTTACAATCCGTCAAGATCGGTTTCTTGACATCGTTTCCGAAGTTTCTGCTTGGAAGAATAGCATATACGCAGGCGAGCTGCTGGCAGAGATTCATCGTAAGAAAGCTTGAGTATGAGCGGAAAAAACAGAACGGAACTCAAAATTTGAGTTCTGTGTCGTCTCTGTTTCTTCCGCTCAAACTCAAGCTTTCTTACGATGGATTTCTGCTTGGTCTCAGCTGCCGACATCAAGTGCGGCTTCTGCGTGCGCTCCTTTTTGTTTATACAGGGTGTTTCACGAAAAATAAGCCAAAGTTAAAAAAAAAAAAGGTTCTGTCAGCGGTAGCGTCATCGCCATTGCTCCGCTAGTCGTGGCATCTATATGCCTTTATAAGCGACAGGCGCCACGCCTGACCTGAGAGGCATCTGATGGGGCACCTGCACGAAACAACTGAGGCCTAGGAGATGCGCACAGCCAGAAGTCCGTAAAAATATAGTATTTTAAAATATTTGCACGATAAATGCAGTTTTCCAGCGATTTTAAAAGCTTCCAGATTCCGCGTGTTGTTTGAGCCCAAGTCGCTAGATTAGTCGCTAGGCGCTAGAAACGTATATTTGGTCGCTGACCTGCTCTGAAAGTCGCTAAATCTGGCGACAAAGTCGCTAGAACGGCAACACTGACCGGGTGGCTCTCCAGTGCCACCACAGAGATACGATCGACGACGAACGATGGACGCCATTTTGCGGGTGCTGCATCAGTTCGCCCACGCTCTTTCGTTTTCCGTTTTCTTTTTTTCGCCACGTCAGTTTCTCCTGCCACGCCGTAAGCACTCAACGATCGAGACACGATTCTGAATGCACCCACAAATTCTCCAATCCTCCGCTCGTTCATGAGGATTTGTAGTCGTGCATATGGTTCATTTCGAACTTCGCTGTAACAGTGAAATTTGCAGAAATTCGCACGACTTACCAATCGGTGGCACCGAAAGAAGCTTTTATTTTTTTTATTTGTTCCTTATGTTCGCAAGGTTTCTTCTCCTTGCACATTTTGTGTCACCCGTCGGTACTCGATGTGATTCTTCGAGTTATCGATTTATGACTATCCTGTACTCTTTCGTGTCTTCGTGCCACGTGGATATTTGAGTGGAAAACATGTACTGTACATGTCGTACACAGTGTGACCCCTGTAATACGACGTATACCATCGAAGCCATAAGTGGCGGCCGACCGCGCACTGCCATAATTCAAGCTATCTCAAAGGGGGCAGACATCTCTATCATGCCGCCGATGGACAGAGAACTCGGTACGGTCTCGCATCTCCAAGGCCATCGGGATTCATAAGCCTCTGAAATCTATTTGGCCTGCAGAAGGCGGGAATAACGTACTTTGCGACCAGTGGGGGCCTTTCTACCAAGGCTTAGTGAGAGTGCAAAGACATCCACGTTGATACACTGCGCCTACCCTGAATAAAAATGGCACTAAATTTACAGCGCTTCAGTGTAAATGTATGGATGAGTGAACACTTAAATCCGGGGTTTATGTATAAATTTAAGTAGAAATGCCGCCTGTCAAACATTAACGGTTGTCGCGAACTTTCCGCGTTCAGTCGAGTTCGTTTTTTTTTCTTTTTTCCTTCATTCAACCATCTCGGCGTTTGCCTACAAGGAATGGGACAGATCTTGAGAATGCAAAGAAAATGTGAGCTGCGTAGGCAACCAGGCAACCTCACGGAATTAAATGGAAACGCGGGAATTCGAACCTGTTGTCACTAGTTGTGCAGATATTAGGATTAATTACGGTATACACTACTTGGGTAACTGATATCTCACCGAGTTAAGGCAATATAGTGTGGGCAGGTATGTACATCACTTTTTTCCCAATCGTGATAGCTCACGTTATACCACAGCACACGTGAAAAGTGAGGACACAGCCAAAGGAACAACAACTCTTTACTTTAATGGTGATTGGGGTGTTGCATTGGGAGTATGAGGTCAAGCAGTTTCTCATGCCATCACGAGAATCTGCTTCCCATGCAACATCTCAAATGCACTATACCAAAGGTACGATTCCGGGGGGGGGGGGGGGGGGGTACCCCCTCCCACCTCTGGCTACGCCACTGCCTCTATGGATTCGAGGGTTGCGACTAGCCAACGGCCGCTTCAACGCGCTGTTGCAGTTTTACCCATGTAAAGTGTAGGGTTCGGATGGCAGGTGGCATGTAGAATTTGCTTGGGCACGACGTCTTCCGCGAGGTACGTTAAATACGATGTCCCCTGATTTGGGTGCGCGTCTCAAAGGACGCTCAGGTGGACATGTCGAACCGTGGACATCGAGGAGATTCTCGGAAATGGAGAATGGGAAGAAAGAGTGTGGTTAGCTTACTATCTCTGCGGCATCCTCGCACTTCTTTAAAGGAAAATTGAAAAGCATATAGGGCAAGTATAATAAAGAAGGAGATGAAGGGCCTCCTCCTTGTGGGCCAAGCCGCGGCATTGGGGTGAACGGTTTAGTGAAATCTTTCAGTGCTTGCCTTGAGTCTGCAGTCTTTTCAGGTCATGTTGTCGCCCTTACTCTGTTGCTGAATGTCGCACCTTATTATACCATTTCAAACAGCTTCGCTCATGATCATAGTTATCTCGCGTGAAGCCAAGGTTTATCACCATCACATTCCTGCGTTCGGTATGAGTGCCTTCAACGCTTGAAGTGTCTGTAGCATTTACGAAACAGAAATATAGTGCGTCCCAAAGGGCACCATCGTATCCCATAACATATCTCATCTTCTCGTTCCTCCTTTCTTTTTGATTCATTGTTGCACAGAATTAACCTCTTTCCGATCGTTTACGTGGCTCTTAAAGGGTCGGTTGGATACGAAAACCCATCTATGAAACCGACACCATTATATTTAGCATCGGCCAACAATCTACTTGGCTATTTTTTTCGTCGGAAACATGCTTAGATATTAAACAAACGAATTTTTAAGATCAGCGCTGCTTCTGCAGCCGAAGGGGCTCCGGCGGCGTGACGTCACTCCCTAAGCAGAGGAGTGAGAGGGCGGCGCTCAGAGGAGAAGGGCGCCGTCCAAACACAGGGGTGACACCATGGAGGAAGGAAACACAAGGAGGGGCCCCTCTGACAGTTTTCTATCGGGACGAGCGTAGCCGGCTTCGCGTTGCATTCTGGGATGCTCCTGTCTACCACGTGACCGCTCACGTGACCCTCCAGACAGCATGGCGCCAGCAGAGCAGACGACGCGATCTGTAGTTGTGTCTCAGTTCAGATGGCAGTATTACGATATGCGCGTGCTTGCACTTTATTTCTGTGTGTTCGAATGTTTACTGTTCTATGAGAATACCACTCACAGTGTGCAGAACGCAAAAGGAGGACGCGGGACCGGAAAAATCACGTGTGGTTGCGGTTACTTCCAACGTATGTACGTTCCTTGATTAAGTGGTAAAGAATGCCGTTCTCAGAGTACCATTAATCAGATGTGTAGAACAACAGAAGATATGAAATGAATCTTCGGCACAGTTTGAGGTCCCAAATGAACCATTCAAGATGACTCCAACACACACGGGCGACTAAAACAACTTACCGTGTACTACGAACAAAACGCGTTCCCGTGACAGAGCTGCTTTCAGTTCACCGAGAGCCGCAGGCGGGACAGGAACACATTAGTGACATTGCCATACGTCGTTTCTACGATGGTGCTCACATTTTCACTATAAAATACTTTCAAAAAGCAAAATCATACGGAGAGCAGCGCGAGTAACACCCCCAGCCTTGCAAAACCGAAACTTTAGAGGGGATCACGTGGTGGACAGGAAGCAATGGCGATTTCGACTCGAGCGACCGCTAGAGGGTGGCTACGCTAATCTGGAGCGAAGAGCCGCTCCTTGTGTTTCCTTTCTCCATGGGCGACACAAACCCGCCATTGGTGTAACTACCCTCAAGCGGGTGCTTTTCGCAAAACCGCCATCTTGTCGTGGTTACACGTCATACGCAACGTCATTATGATGTCATGTGACTATGTTTACATGTCATTTTAGCGCTTGCCGACATATTCCCGTTGGCATAAAGTCAAGAGATGAACGTATTTTGCCAGCGAAAATCATACGGAGCTTCTTACGTTACATGGTATCCCATTTCTCCTTAGTTTAAGTACATCACATTGGCTCAGTGTGTCTCAACGCGGGGTCTTCATCACAACTTTGAAAGTGGTCAACAGTACTAGCCCTCATGCACGAAACTGCGCGTTTGGCTGCGTACAGCGTCTTACGTGTACCTATTCCACCCGGAAGGATGTTCCGTTGCAATGATTCGCTGTCGGCGTACGTAATACGCAAGCGCAACAGTAACCGCGGTAATGTGAATCAGCCTTTACTCTATATGAGACGCCCGCACGGCCTCGGCATTCCTTTTCTCATGGTCGCGCCCTCATTGGTTCTTAGAGAGTGAGGTTTCCTCTTTTTTGCAGAGAGACAACTCCGGCATACTCCCAGCATCCGGCGTCTGCTCTTGTCACGTATTGCATCGAATAACAGTCAAGCTATGCCACTATTTCGCGGGGGGGTTTCGCTACCGTGGTCACGTGGTGCACGAGGTACCGTGGTCCACGAGAAATAAAATGACACCATTGTTTCGATATCGGCTATATATACAGGGTGTTTGCTCTAACTTGTCCAGAAACTATATATTTAAAGCGAGCGATAAAAGAAAAGCAAGTGGTACTTTTCTGCTACTTGAGTAAGAAACAGGTATTGCTTCACTAGTAGCACCTGTTTCTTAGTCAAGTAGCTGAAAAGAAGCGCTCGTTTCTCTTTTATCGCTCGCTTTAAATAAAATTTCTGGACACGTTAGAGCAAACACCCTGTATATAAAAAAAGGGAGTAGATTATTTGTGTGGCGACATGCTGCACGTGCCGCAGGGTAGGACTGCGGATAACTTCGACCGCCGGGGTTCTTTTGACGTGCGCCGGAAATTCCCGACACACGGTACTGGGTGCAATATTTACCTCTCCCACACTGCTACCGTCCTCGGGCGGCATCGAACCCGCGATCTTGAGTGCAGCAGGCCAATCGACTGGAACGGATGAGACCGCCCCTTCAAGAGATTTCATGTAACATTTTGGCGTTACGAGTCATACCTTTTCCGAGAGCATGTATAGAACCATAAAATCAGCAAAGGAAACTTCGATGTGTATACGGCTTCCCCACCAATTTCTCCCAACACTCTCAAACACGCTCGATCACCAAGCAACGGCCGTCGCCGTCGTCTGCGAGAGGTTCTTCTGCCGTTTCAGAACTGTCGAGTATAGTGCTGCAACTTACCACTCAAAATCGTCAACTTATTAACACGAATAACATAACGAAAGTCCCCAAAAGAAATTGTATGTGCAGAAGCTCGTTGACCCTTCCAACCGGGGGTGTCCCCCGAAACTTTTATAGCTGTTGTAACTACAGCCCGACCTGTCGATCGAGAACAGCCGGAAGCGACATAGTATGGACTAGTATGCGCTGTGTTCTGCGGTTGAAATATTGTTCCCTGTGGCGCTAGTCGTACGGCTGCGTCAATATCCTGTGTTATCAAGTGTGGAGGACATCGGTACTTATGGTAAAAAACACAACGGTACATACAAGCGGACGCCAACATTTGCGCACCTTGCGTCGCAACAGGTCTGGTCTATTGTGCGCCATAACTGTTTTTGTTGGTTCACATTGCGGGGAACATATGTCGCGCTACGAATAGAACAGGGTTTCTTTTGTTCTCTTTCTCTTCTTCTTCTTTTCCTTTTCTTTTTTTTTTTTTTTTGCTGACGACGGTAATTGCAATTGCTTCTGGATTGGGGGTCACATTTATTTGCAGGAAATGCAATCATAATAAACGAAGAAATACTGAGCAAAGGATGTAGGAACAGTCTAACAGAGACTGTTTTTATGCTGACACGTATGGCTAAATGGGACCTCTCGAAAGCGTAAGCTTTGGTTGATTTCAGAATACAGTCGGTACTCAGAAGTTAGCCTGCAATGAGAATACGCGGTAGAAAGGAAAGAAGGGACTTAACGTCAGCCAAAATATTGCGCGCACCGACGAAATTATTGTGGAATTAGCGTTCTTCGCGGTTCGATTTCTTGTGATACCATGTCACGTGACCTCGAATGGTTCCAGTGCTCTGACTCCCTCCATATCGGTGCCAGCTACCGCTGTTCTCCGTGGTGACATGATGGGGCCAAGTGCATGCGGATGGGGTAGTATGGAAGCCAATAGTGAGTTTTAGTGAATAGTTCTATATAGGGCAAACGCTTCGAGAATGGTATCCTGGTGACCAACGAGAAGGGCAAATGATTCAGAAACACAGATGGTGAGTAATGCATTAATCTCGGTAATGAGCAACGCAAATGTATTAGGCTTTGTGGAGGAGTAATAAGTAATGCAATGCCATTTCATTCTGGCCAGGTAATGCGTAATTACCCATTACTTGGGTTGAAAATTCAGGCATTGTCTAAAGCCAGCAGTTACGAATTGTGCTCAGTAGTTTCCCCAGAAATCGATCTCCGGGGGGTACCGAGCTTCGAAAAGGGGGGGGGGGGCGGTATATGTCTATGGACACACCTATAAGTACTTGTATATGTATTTGTAACCGAGCTGTATTGAGCAGTCCCAGAAATTTCAAGGGGCGTTGCAAAAAAACAAACAAACAGGTAGTGTATACACACACCCCTGGGGGAGGAGGGGGAGGGTGTAGGGACATCCCTGATTGTGCCTGGTACTGGAAAGCAAGTTCTCCAAGCTGATTTTGCCCAGTCACCTTTGTCACCGATCAGGACACCAAGAATTAAGAGTCCAAGTGTGGGAGTCTTCTAATAGCAACTCCTTCTACGCTGCAATTAGTCTTACCTATATATGGTTGCTCATTTCTCGACGAAATCATTCAGACGTTACAATTTGGCAGAACGTCTAATTACAAACAGCGGTAATGTGTAGCAAAGTAAAAGTCTAATTCCCTCTATTTACAGCACGCTTTCGACACCATATGTAGGACTCGCTTGGAGACTTCTGGGAAAATGTAATGCCAAACTAATGTTATTACTTGACGAAAGTAATAGCATTAGCAATGGATTACTAAGCACAAAAAGTAGCCAGTAAAGGTAATGTATCACATAATAAAAGTAACTGCCCCCTGTCATAGAGTAATTATCTGTTTAAGCAGCAGAACAAAAAACACACACACACATACACACAACCATTGTACTTCTCGTAGCCGCGGAGGGACTTGAGTAAATGCCTTCAGAAATAGTCATTAAAAAAGCGAAACAAAATAAGCAGGACCCAAAAAGTTGCTGCTGCTTGCGGCCCCGTCGTATGAGCCATTTTAATTTTGTTTATGAATGTTACGCGAGCTCTAACTGATATGATTGAAAATACTGAATTTTTCTCTCGCGCCAAGTACGTTTTCTCACTATTCATGTATTATACGGATTTGTTTATTTATTGCGTCATAGACAGGAAAAATTACGGTGATGGTGGCCTCAAATAGTTGTCAGAAGATTTTGATATCAAGTACAGCCCGGAAAGACATCTACTGTTCCCATCGAGGTGTGCCGATAAACTTACGCCGCTGTCTCCGTGCCTCGCAGGCCCACCAGATCCCTATCAACCAAAAAATAGTTTAAGACCCGTATCTCCCGCGATTATTGCCAGTCTATCCCCCCATTCGTTCATGCACCTGATGTGCACTTGGCGCGAATTCCCAGGATGCATGCGTGTTTGCTTCGCTTCTTCAAGCTCCAGAAACAATCCCCACAGGGCGAAGACAAGAAAAATCTTCAGTGAAGAACACTGCGCTGACACGGTACCAAAATAAAGCGCTTGACAGATACGCGCATTTGGCCGAGATACACGGCACTGGAGGTATGTACGTACATCTCCCATTTCACAAAAGCAGAAGGCATTCTTTCGCGGAGAAATATTGGCAAGGTGATGTGGTGTTCTTCCTTGGTGTGTACAGTTCCCAGGTGGAACACTGAGGGCGAGAGAAAGAGAGAGAACCGAAAATGGTCGCTGCATAAATAATGGCCTTTTCGTGACAACAGCGACGGGAAAAAAGTCACGGCATATCTACATGTAACGGCGATGTTTGCTCGAAAACCGACGTAGCAGATCTTTTAAAGAAGATAATGGCGCGTAGAACGAAAAAAGAAGTAGTAGTGCAGAAGGAAAGGAATTTGGTAGGGGCCGAATTGTTTGTAACCATTATGAATTTCCAATAAAAATTTAATTTCAATTTCTAAGAGAAACTTATTGCAAATGAAGAGGGTCGTCATGTGATTTACTGGTCGCAGTTCTTCTGTAATTACTGTCAATACCTTGAAGCTCTCGACGGCACGGATTTTGCGAAGTTTTCATCTTGATATGAATCTATTCGGCTCTGATATTTTTATTGCGCAGGTTTCGTGTTTTCGCGGCCCATCGTCGTCTTCAGGTCGGGGCGTTTCCTAAAATTCTGCACGCTTTGAACGTGAGCCGACGTGAACAATAGCGCAAGAAACGCCGTTCGCACGGGTGTATACGTGTGGTATAGAGCGGCTTGATTAGAGCTGTATTCTCATCAAGGAAGGGTTCTCATCACGGGTGCTACTCGTGGTATCGTAGTCGACGCACTTCGAACAGCCTAAAGAATTCACAGCTTCGTAAATGAACAGGAAGGAACTAAACTTATCAGTGCAGGCTTTTCTAGTAAAAATTTTTGGGATGGGGCTCCCGGGGAACTTGCAACGATTCGATTAAAAGGCGTATCTGTGTCTTATCTGTGCCACATTACATTGGATTATTGAACTGTTCCGCTTGCAAAAAAATAAAATAAAATAAAGCGAAATGCTGTGATTGCTGATGCAATCGCAAGCGCAAACACACTTTTACACAATGAAATGACGTCCAGTTTACTTATCCCCCCCCCCCCCCCCCCCAAATGACAGTGATGTCCACACTACTTTTTCCAGATGGTACGCTCTACGAAATGTGTGTCTGCGAGTATCGTTCCGATTGGCGTCTCTCATGATAATTGTCTCGCGACGTGAGGCCACCAAGTTGCTGACAGTCCCCATAGCCACACGGACATCTTTGCCGCGGAACACACCTATCCACACGCAAGTGCCCGCTGAAGGAGAAAGAGAAGAAGGAAGAAAAAAGAAAGAGGGAATGAGGCACCTATAGACCAAGAAACTCGGGGCATTCCTCGTACTCCACATCCAAATAATAATCCAATCCCAAGAGAAGTCATTCCGAACAGAGCAAGAACATGAACGTAGCCATTGCTCCATAAAACTCCAGTGACATCAGTTGGGCCACAAACGACATCGTATGTGTGCCTTCTTTTTTCTCAAAGGGACACGTACACACGTCATTCCGTCCCAGCTATGCCTCACTGCTGAGTGAGGGCAAGCCGTAAATTCAATGTGGTCGTAAATCGCAGTTGGCAGCAGCGTTTTGAAGCGACGTCTCACGTAAATCATTTCCTGCGGCGGCTGAACGTGCCCTGCATCGTGGACTCTCATTGGTTAAGAGGCCTCCGCCCATCATTCGATGATGAGCTTTGCTGGCTTCGCGAAGAAACAAATAAGTAAAGAAAAACATTCGGTATGACCAACTGCCATTATTATTATTATTATTTAAAAACTCCAGTGGGTATTAGAATATGGCGCGCTTGTAACGATCAGGTGGCATAATATTACTTTTGATATCTCTTCGTGTCTAACGTGCAAATCTAATATGCACGTAATATCCCAAGCAGCACAATGTACTGAAAGTCGAGTGCAATAGGGGTGGACGGTATGTGTTTTATCAATGTTCCTTAGTTTCACGAGTCTGTTCAAGGCCTTCCACCTACCCGTCCACCCCTATTGCACTCGACTTTCAGTACATTGTGCTGCTTGGGATATATGTTCCGTTATCAGTGTGCACTCCCGTACACCATCTTCGTACGCAGAAAGGAAAAACAAAGTGTGGATGGCGACCGATGTTTTCATTGCCTCCTTGGAAGGGCTTTTATCGTCCGATTATCACTCGAATCAATATCATCGGATTTAATCTAGGAGCGCTGAAAAGTCGCAAAGTGGAGCTGCTCTCTGGTTGGCCATGTCGTTCTCCTTAAATAGAAGCTTGAAAAGCACCGGTTCTTTCGACAAGAAACCTTGCGGGGTGCGTGGCGACATGCTCAAAGATCTAACGATTCAACGAACAATGATAGAAAACTCAATTGAAGCAGAAGCCTTCCGGTCGGGAGGCGCCGATATTTTGAAACAGAGGCAGTTCTTCTGCTGGGGTTCCACTGTCCTTCTTCTAGCCCAGTATAGAAGAACGGACTCTGTTCGAAATGTGGCTTCTGCTTCAACCTGCCTTCACCGGATCACTGGATTTTTTTTTTTTTTCACTTTTCAGCAATGGCAGAATGGCTCTTCGCAAAATTAGGCACTGCTAACTGGGCAACGGGGTCAATCATCCCCGCGGTTATACCGTTGGTACTGGAAGCATCCACCAGCGGCATGGCCTATAGTGGGGTAAAGGATCCGCTCGTTGGTGGTAGCCAAGGTCGCGCTGAAGACTGGGAGGTGGTGGGTTCGAATCCTACCACCGGCTGTGCTGTCTGAGGGTTTCCCTGGGTTTCCGGCAGACCTTCCAGACAAATATCGGCACAGTTCCCCTGAAGTCGACCCAGGACGCACACTAACACCCTGTCCCCCACTTCTTCCTGCTGTCCACTCTCCATCTGTCCACGTCTGTACGCCGCTCATAGCCACAGTTGCTTCGTGCCGCTAACACGGGATTTTAAAAAAAAGCATCCCGTTGAAGGATATATACTGAGGAATGCTCACATGTCTTCTGCGGTGAGTAGTTCTGCTGAACTATCCGAATCCCGGAGCAAGATGACTGCACACAGCTCCATCTGCTGTACCACCATCATCTTTGCCCTTCTTCTTTCACCCTTCCCTTCTCCCACCTTCTTGGTGCACCGAGCCGCCACTCATGATTCAATAAAAGAAAATGGCAGTTGAAGAAAAGGCACCAGCAGTAGGACTCGAACCCACACCCTCCGCTTTCCAATTGAATCTGATGTCCAATTTTCGATTGCCGTTATTCAATTGAAGTATGCAACTGGGCGTTGTGAGGGTCGTGTTGTGTTAATCCTTCTGTGTTTAATTGCCTTATCTACTGCTACGCCACTCATAAGCAGGCTGACCGCACCTTCCTGAAGCATCACCCAACACCCACCTTTTCTTTTCGTGAACTATCCAGCATATTGAACACGAAGCTTACAGCTTTGCACTTGCTCTCACTGAGGGCCAGTTCGTGCGCGCCGCGTCTCACACGCATTCCTGGCAGGGCGCAGTTGCTTACATAACAGTGAGACAAAGAGGCATTCGTGCTGATGAGCTCCTGCCTGATCACGGCCAATCGCCTTCTTGGCTAAGCGCCAAACTGCGTAGGACATAAACATCAACGTCAGAGGGCATCACACACCTTCTGGCCGTCGTCTCCCCTTGCTTGAGATAGACGTCACGGAGGTGGCCTCGCCTCTGTTTAAGGCTCCACGAATCTGATAATTCTGAATGTCGACCACAGGTAGCTTCGCTCATTCGTTTTTGTGGGGGAAAAAAGAAAGAAGGAAGATAACTAATATCAAAAGAAAGGGGAAAACGCCTTTGCTCGAGACGCGACCGCGTGAGGTGGCTGGTGTTCGAATGGCACATTCGAATAGAGCCGGGAGCTATTTTTTGCGTGGCGTAGATTTTAGTGCCGATGTGAATGAATGCAAACATGAAAGGACTTCTCTCTTTTTGAACATGCCTATGGTCAAGGCCATCGTCATACTGAGACGATTTAATTCACGCATGACAGCCAATGCGTTATAATATAGTAACTGACTTTAATTTGATCGCCCTTAATAATTTTTACGGGTTTACCTGATTTTAAATCGCGTTCACGAGCAACGAAAAATCTGTTCTAGCATCAAAGTGTACCTGCACAGTAAACGTTTTTACACTTTTTTTTTGGTGCAAATGGCTTGTCCCATGGCGCACACCTTTTTGGTGTTACCTTTACACCCGAATGAAGGGTGTTTTCTAAAACACTCTTTACAGTAGCGTATGCAACAAAGAGCACCGTTGCAAATGGTGTGTTCTCTGAATAAAACTTCTTCTAGGAGTGCGTTGGTTTCGAAACACCATTTGTCCAGGTGTATTTTGTGAACGATACTCCCATTCAAAAGGTGTATTTCGCATATGCACTCCTTTTTTTACACCATGAAACGTGGATGTTTTCTGAAACACCCTTTAATCAGGTGTGCTCCTCATAAAGCACTCTTATAATTGGTGTTTTTAAACAAGAACGCCCTTAAAAGTGGAGTATTCTATTGAAAACACCTTTTAGGACGGAGTGTTTTCTGCAAATACTCCCTCTCAAATAGCTAATGTAATGCTAGCTCCCGCGACAGCATGCCGAGCCATGCAGTCTGACGTTGTTGCTTCTAGGGCAAGCAACGCCCTGAACGCGGCAGAGTTCCAGCCGTGGTTCCAACGCATAACCTAAACCGGAGCGCAATGCGTCACAGACACCCCTCGTTGGCCCAGCAACACTGTGGTACCAGCGTAAGTGCCAAAGTTTCAGCCTATATTGGCGTACCGGATGGATCTTATACTAAAATACAATTTGTTGGGGCACGTTCGTTAAGTGTAGTGGGGCGGAAAACGTCTATGACGGTGACGGGAATGCGTCTTTCCAATTAACACGTACGCCTGCAACGAGTCAAAGATACTACCTAAATTCTTCACACCCCTCCCTGTCATACTTTGTTTTTAGCTCAAGTTACCGTCTATAATCTGATTACTTGCTGAGTGAAGCTGTGAAACCAGTAGAATTTTTCTTTCACGAATAGCACAATTTTCAACACCATATGCCCCGTTCAAATGGAGTGTAAAAAAAGTTCATAGGACGTAAACACCTATTTCAACACCTTACTTTATACTCTTAATGATCGACATGGGATAAAATGTGGTATATATGTCGATATTACACCTTTAGTAATGCTCTTTTTACATCCTTTGCTTCAGTCTGCGGGATAAAAAAGGGTGTTTTTATAAGAATACATCTGTTTTGAGCTAATAAAACTGTAAAATGATTTACTGTGCGCGGTAGCATGTGCAAGTCACTGTTTGTTTTATTGATTGTCTCTCACGGTGTTATGTATTTTCTTTGACATCATGCCCAACTTTGCGTTTGTTGTGCATAATTGTACAAAACGTACAACAAAAATGCTTAATACTGTCAGAAACTGAGCCACACAAGATATTGGGGCTTTAATTCCGGAGTTTTCATCTGAGGTCTGCCTTTCTTAGCACAAATGTGGCCTACTCGCAACGACTCTCCATTGCAGCCAATTCAGCATATTCAGTTGCACCCAATAAACAAATCATAATTACTCAGACATTTATCGGTGGTGGGTACCAGATGGGCGACGCTTTTCTTTACTCATCCGGCCGTCTGAATGATAACACTAAATTCAACACCATATAAACACACCAAAATAGTGTAAAATTGGTGTATTAGCCCCAAACACATTTTTCAACGCTCAGCATTACACCAAAAACCACCTACACTGGTGTAAGAAGGGGTGTAGTTTGCTTTAACACCCTCAGTAACACTGTTGTTACACGTTTTAGTTCAGTTTGTGGAATTGAAAATTGTTATAATTTTTAAAAACACCAATTAAAGCGCTTAAAGGTGTAAAAAAAATACTGTGTGGGGGGTCGTCCGCGGAAGCCATATAGAGATGACTTGCATAAGGAACTCTGGCAATCCCACCAAAGTGCTGTTGTCCTCGGCCGGGCTTAAACCCGTGAGCCTGGGAGAGGATACGTTCACAGCTGAGCCACGGAATCCACCTTTATTGGCGACTACTTTGATTTGAATAGATATGGACGATTAAAGTGTAAACGTGTATTGAAATAGAAACTGCGATGTACACATATAACGTCATAGGTATAAGGGTCTGGCAACCAAAAGAAGGTCAAAGATAACTGAATGACGCATATCGACGGGTGTGGACCTTTTCCAAAACCCCACGTCACAACAAAAGCTGCAGCGAAACATTTTTATTACTGCTGCGTTTTGGTTCTTGAAAAAGAAAATGCGACAACATTGTATCCTTTGGTTTCATGTTCAGCTCAAGCGTGAGAAAACTGATGCGCCTGGCAACGGTGCGGGGAGCGGATAGCGAAGACGGAAAGTGAAACAATAAGAAATTTTCAATCGTTATTAACGAAACGATGACATTAACGATATAGTAACGACGAAAGGTATTCAGCGATTACGCTTTGATCCTATTTATTAAGTGCGCGTATTTAAATAAAATTATCCGAGATGCGTTAGAAATGCGAAATAGGCGTTGAAGTGTACGTCAACGTTGTGATATGAGTTTTATTTCTGGAGAAATCTGCATGAATACTTCTCCTTCGCAAACATCATAGAAATGCCTGCGAAACGCGCACGAAAACATCGCAAGTCACGTATTAATGACGATCTAGTATAATTCGCTCCGGGAACAGTTGGCTGAGAGACATCGTGGCGAACGACAACGTCGTTGTCGGAAGGACTTTCCCTCTCTCACCCGAACTCCCCATGGAGGTTGCGTATATGCCGGCTCTATTCGTAATTAACGTGAGTCCTGCATGGCACGTTTGAAGAGAGAATGTAGAAGAGGCTAAACTAAATATATTAGACCATCTTCGCGGCGTTGTACGCGCAATGGCAGTGGTCAGAAAAGAACTTGCAATTCGTTGCGCGGAGAGAGGGAGCTGCAGAGCGTTTGGGGCCCCCACAACGTGCGTTTCTTCTCCTATGACTTTCATTAGCTGCCCAATGGGAAGGGCAAAATTTATGCGCGTCTTTAACCTCTTGCCGTTTCATATGCGCTCGCGTCTCCTCATAATATTTAAGAATCTGCACGGCGGATGCGCATGTAATGAAGTATTGCGGCGAGCCAAGCAGTGAGATGATTTCCAATTAAGATAGAGCCACGTAATGGCGATCATAACTCAGCTCTCGGGACCCAGATTCATTTCGTAGCTGGGGCGGTGCCCGCTAGAAGCTGCTCAAAACATTTCGTGCGTGCTCATCGGCTCCAAGGAAGAAAAACCGTGGGTCGTTATATGCTTGAGGCTCACACGTTAGTGTCCTGTTATGGGTTTCGCTTCAAAACACGGTGCTTAGGGTGGAGGTGTTTGTCTTTCGTGGTTCCGTTTTTACTTTTCCCTCGTCATCACTTTTTCTAGTTCAGTCCCAAGCAACACATCATATTGGCCCAGTATTGCCTGGATATCGGCAATACTGGTCTCATATTGGTCTCATACTGTACCAGAATTGAAAATATATAGCCAGTATATTGGAAGATGTTGTGCTGCTTGGGATACTTATTACAGCGATGCTATGTGAACCTCGCTCTGTTAGGGCGGCCGCTCATGATCGTAGTTGTCTTGCGACGTAAAGCCCCGAATTATTAATATTATTATGTTAGAGGGGCTGTCAGCGCAAAGCGCCAAAAACAAAAAAGAAAAAGGAAGCATCAATCATGAAGGATAACTGGGGAGGGCTGGCGTTCAATGCTACTTGTTGGACAAGGACGAGGACACATTGTTCTTGCAAACATGCGTGTGAACAATCCAGGGGATGAATTATTCGCACGTACGTTTTCCTTTTACTTTTTTCGAGCCCCTCGGGGTCATCTCACCAGGCCTAATATCTTGCCCATCGTGATGAACTATCGAACCTCGTCGCCAGTGAACTGCGAACCCTCTCGGAGGCATTCAGAAGAGTTGCCTAACACGTCAGCAGTACACGTGCAGGGGAACGTGAGGCACAGTGAAGCATGGGGCAGAGTGATACATCGCCAATATCTGGCTCATTCAGGAACCTTAGGCGGCGTTCACACGGGCCGATTTTCAGCACCAACTCAGACCAACTCGACGGAACGTCTTTCGACCAACTTCAAGACGGTACCGTCTCCACGTTCACACGTACCAACTCGTTAGCTCCACCCACAACCAACCTTACGGCAATCGGGGTGTATGGGTTCAAGTCCAACCGCTGGTGACTTTTTTTTAACTGTCATTAATCAAAACGAAGTCATTTTATTTCGCCAGAAGGTCACCAGTATCTCAAAAAATGCCTATTGATATGTTTATATGGCGCTAGCAACCAAAAAAAATAAAAAAATATCATGTACCCCTGTAGGATTTGAACCCATGCCAGGCAGTACGACAGGAACGAAATCGCTTGACGCCCTCGAGGGTCACGTGGCAATGCTCCTCGCGTTGATTGGTCAGACCACCACCAACTCTCCGAAGTTTTCGCTCGGCGACCGATTCCCACCAACCAGCTCCCGTGGCTCAGTGGTTAGCATGCTGGCCATGTCACGTCGAGACTGGGAGGTACCCGGGTTCGAATCCCGGTGCCGGCTGTGCTGTCTGGGGTTTTTCCTGGGTTTTCCTCAGACGCTTTCAGACATATGTCGGCACAGTTCCCTTAGAAGTCGGCCCAAGTTCCATCCCGGTGCCGGCTGTGCTGTCTGGGGTTTTTCCTGGGTTTCCCTCAGACGCTTTCAGACATATGTCGGCACAGTTCCCTTAGAAGTCGGCCCAAGTTCGGCCGCACATTCCCCCAGGGCGTCAGACGTGACGTTGCCCACATACGTCCCCTACCACCACACAGATTCCCACCAACTCGAGTTGGTCATAGTCGGTAATGTCGGCCGACGGCCACCAACTCCAAAGTTGGTCCGAGTTGGTGCAGAAAGTTGGCCCGTGTGAACGCCCGCTTAGAAAAGCGGAACTGCAACTGTGTCCGTCAAACAGTGCGACATCGTCATGCCACAAATTGTGGCGCCTTATCAGTTAGGCAAATCGTATTGACGGACGTATTTCGACGAAGAAAAATATTTTCGTGACATATCTTTGTGGTATACAACAATAGTGACTTATGACTGTAGTAGATGAAAGCGGAATCACCCAGAATTAGAATCAAAAGAAGGCATGCTGTTTTCTCGCGCTCAGCCACGTGCTGAGATGCGCATCTCAATAGCTGTGCGATGGGGCACGGGATCACATGGTGCACACTGAAGCAGTGTAACGGTGGGTTGGTGAATCGTCCGGCTTCTACATAAAGTCAGGTTTCTGGCAGGAAAGAATGCCGCGGAGGAACACGAAGTTAGTTCTCTGAGACAAAGGAAGAAAAGACCAAATTCGTTTGTCGATCCCGACGTCCCTGATAATGCACTGCTAAATGGGAACGATATTGTTGACATCTGCCTACCCACAGGGGTGGCATCCAATGCATTGCTCCGTAGACGAAAGCGTGCTGGGGGAACGCAATGCATCCTGGACAGGTCCTGGTCGCACGTCACAGCAAACGTCAAGGCGCACGTGACCTTAAAGATGGCGGCGCCCGTGATCGGAGGCCAAACCGTTTTTAAACAATGCGGTTGTTGTTTCTGGACAACGGTTTGGATGTTTTTCGATCATAGTAATTATTTTTATCCACTAATTTAGCAGTAAAACGCGCAGTTTTACACATAAAGCCTCGTATTGTTGACAACTTCCAAAGATGTGATGACAGCCGCGCGTTAAGACTTACCGAGCCGATGTGATGTACTTGAACTAAGGTGAAATGGGCTACCATGTTGCGGAAGAAGCACCGCATAGTTTACGCTGGCAAAATACGGTCATCTCTTGGTGTTATGACGGTGAAAATATGTCGGTAAGCAGCAAACCGACATGTAAACAAATCACATGACCTCAAAATGACGTTTTCTATGACGTGCGACCAGGACAAGATGGCAGTTTTGCCAAAAGCACCCGCTTGAGGGTAGTTTTTTTATTTATTTATTTATTTATTTTTATTTATTCATACTACTGGCTTACAAGTAAGCCTAAGTAGGGTGGGATACATAACACTTAAGGTAAACACACAAGGTCAACAAAAAGTGATAACAGAAGACATTAATTCAGAACTGTCGCTATCAGTTTACAGAAATTCTCAACCGTAGGACTATTCATTACAGTAGTTACAACAATGGCGGGTTTGTGTCACCCCTCTGTGCAAACCCCACTGTGCGGTCCCACCGGCAAGCACACCTCGTACCCTGCTACACGTTCGAAGTTGACTTTGCATAAATTAATTCGTTGTATGCTCTTGGTATCATACTCCCCCACTGGTTGTAACAATCTGCCCGAGCCTGGGGCACACAGTTACAAGAGTTAGTCGTCTATATTTTCGCAATTTGTCGGAGCATCCCTTCAAAAATAACGTCCAGTATAAAACAAGATTTGTTCTAGCCAGCGGAGTTAAAAACGTAAAGTTTTCGTTCCTGTACAAAAATATACAGAAAAATATGGGCGAACTTTTTCGTCTCACTGTGCCTCACGTTCCGCTACAGTTCATTTTGTGTAACAGCGTCACAGCACCTTATGGTCGCCTCCAATATTCGCTCTCCCGAGTTGGGTCGAGACAAAAACATTTTCTCATTGGGCGTTCATCATGACGCCCTCGGGCACACAAGTGGAATAAGGGGAAAGGAAAATAACGTTGCTTGCGAAACGAGAGAAAAATCGATCGCCGGGTAACTATTCAAAATGGGGACGCAATTAGAAATGAAATCGGAAAGTATATGGCTCGAGGCGACGTTGTGTTGCGAAACCGGGTTTCATAGATTTACTTTTCTCTAAGCCCCAAAGTGGCTGCAAAAGTGTGGGAAGCAAATGTAGGAACAGCTCGTTTGATTCGGTGATACCTGTGGGCCTATCGACAGCGGTAACCTTTGGAATTATACGCTGCAAAGCTGCAGCAATAGCTCTTTTTGCTGTTCGTGCGTAGGATGTCGCTTCGTTTTCTCTCCTTCTGATAAATAACGAGAAAGATGGTACAGGATGTACGAGTGTGTATAAGATGCACAAGGATGGCTCATAAGATGTTATAAACTGACGCAGGGGCGACGCAACGTCCTGAATTACAGGGGGACCGCAGATCCCAACTGGCACCCCCTTCTATCCCCCACCGCCACCACCAATTCATGCCCGGGTCCCAAAAATTCGAGGCAGTCTGAATGACAAAACGTGGCAAATGCTTTATTGTTTTCGTCTTGTTTGATCGATTCAGGAAAATGGTTTATGGCATTTTATTCGCATGCGGCACCTGAGATAACACTTTGGCGCATCACCTTCATGGGAATTTTGTGCCACAAATTCAGGGGGTCTACAGCAGGGATGGGCAGTATTTAAATACATTGTAATTGAAATACTATTTAAAATATAAATACATGTATTTATATTTTTAGATGGCCATTTTAGATGGCGCGTTTTTCACTGTTGTTGCGGACAACGGTCGTGACTACCCGATTACATTGTTGTACGAAGCATCTTCGTCAAATTTAATACAAGCATTTGTTCATCGGCACCTGTGGAGATGCTGTTCCCCTTTGCGAATCTGATTGTACGGCCGAACAGAAGATGCCTAAAAGAAGCAGTCTTCGATAAATTTCTAATATTAAAATCGCCATGATAATCTAACAAATAAATGCTATTCTTTCTTGCTGATTTGTCCTTATGATCATAATTATTTGTGTAATTCCAGATGACATCTTCCTCACAGTATTTATGGTAGTAGATACGGTATTTAAATACAGTATTTATATTTTGTATTTAAATACTCATGTTGAAAACTATTTATGAAGAGTATTTAAATACCCCTGTCAACAAAGTATTTTGTATTTATATTTAAATACTCAAAAAATGTATTTATGCCCATCCCTGGTCTACAGTAACCCCAGTAACCCCCCTTCCGCCGCCCCTGTACTGATGTATAATGTGTGCTAGTGGAGATTATTCCGATTTACTTTGACTGCATACCGACTCAAGTTTCCGATCGTATACGCTACATTCTAGCGCTTCCTTTCGGTTTCCTGATCTCGTGACGGGCTGTTTGCGCGGAATGTTCGGTCAAATGGCCCTCCGAAAAACTGCCGGTTGTGCTAGGTTTTTCTTAACCAAGTTCTTCAAAAGTTAGGACATTGTGCGGCACTGGGGCGGCGAGTCTAAACATGAAAAATGGCTACTGACAGTTACCATTTACGAGATTAACTATTCAATTCACTATGAAGGCCCAGATCGTGACGGCTTTGACGCCCGTGAAAAACGCATCCGCCTGTGGTTGGTGACGTTTTATTGCCGAGCGGTGTGCCCCCTGATATGACGGCACGTTACACGGGAGTCGTGCGTCCTGGGTCGACTTCATATAAGGAACTGCGCTGACATTTGCCGTATACAGTATCAGAGATAGAGTGGCAAGCTTTGCCCTATTGCTGATGACGAGCCAGAGTAGTAGGATATGCGGCATAGGTGGGGAGTAACGCGTTACAAAGTAGTGCGTTACCGGTAACGCGTTACATTCGAATAGTGAAATATGGTAACGCGTTACATTTGGGAGAAAAGTAACCAGCAACGTAACGTCACTACATTTTTACTAACTAACGCGTAACGGCGTTATGCGTTACTGCGTGTTCGGGAACATTGGTTCATCGTCTAAACTTGAAAGCTTGAGCGAGGATATAGTGCCTGCAGAATACGGGAAAATCCCCGATTTTTTCTATTCATCTTCAACAATGAGAGTCACATCGGCACCCAAGAAGAACGCAAAAGAAAGGCTATTGACCTACACTGGTTGAGAATTGAGATGTCACCTTTGTTTATCAACTCTGTTTTGTTTTGTTTACCTATGTTTACCACACTCCCTCTGGTATTTCTCGGACGAATGGGGCAAAAGCGACAGAAAAGTAGCCTCTGCCCTCTGAACAAGTAACAAAGTAGCAAGGAATTGGCTATTTCGATTTGTACTATGTGAGATAAAAGGTCACCATCTCTATCAACCTTCACAAGGAGCACCACTGTTCATTAGGCGTCCTCTCAGACAAACGGGCGAAGCTCTATTTTGAACATCAACTACTTCTGCGTTGCAATAAATCGGACATGTAAGTTGTGTTCATGCGTGACTTTTGGTTGTGCGCAACATTTCTTGTATTGGTTTGCGGAATGCACTTATGTAACTCAACCAAAATGGTACATATTATAACGACAACTGGTGAAGTAATGCAAAAGTAACGGCATTACTTATTAGAAGTAACGGCGTTAGTAACGCGTTAACTACTATCGCAACAGTAACGAATAACGTAACGCGTTACTTTTTGAAAATGTAGTGAGTAACGGTAGTGCACTACAAAATAAAAGTAACTTCCCCACCTATGATATGCGGTGAGTTACGCATGCGCGTGTACTGGGTTCGCGGAGTACTGACTGATAATGATTTATTTTTGTGTTAATGTATAACGCATTCGGGCCATTATTGTCCAGCGGCAAGAATTTACCCCATACACGCTCTGAACTAAGTTGCCTCTATATGCTCCAAAGTTTTTTCGCACATGTTCGTCGTAGATTATCCGTCAGGTGCCCTTATCTGAAAAGCGCACGCGCAAAATTAACTTCCCCAGGACAATTCCGAAACCAAATTGAGCTCGACATTTTCTTTTCCTTTTTTTTTCGCTGCGCTTCTGTATAGTCTGTTAACAAATGCTGCCAACAACTGCCTTTCTTCTTTTCACACAACCGCTGTGCAGCATCTCGCTTGACACTATTCTAAACGTGCTGCGAAAACGTTTCCCGTCCGTCTTGGAGTCCAGCTCCAAACTCTTCATACCCTTTCACCGTAAACATCAATCGAAAGCGAGCAAAACCTGAATAACAAGCTGGCTGTAACTCCGAATGAGGAGACAGTGATGGGATATAACCATTGGCGCGATGCCCTCCATGCATCGACGAGAGGGCTGCCCAACTAGCTTCAGGGGCCCCATTGAAAATGAAGCGCACGGATCCCTGCGGTGTGATGCATGGGAAGCGCTGATGGAAGTGTTGCCTGCATTTGGGCCATGCCTCATCGCACGGTGCACCTGTCCGATCATTCCGATAGGCTCTCGGCGGGACCAGGATGTCGGTCCTTTATGGGATCATTCGAGCTTTTTTCCACGAATCAAACGCCATCCGATGAGCGTCATTGTCGATGATATCTGCGAACAGGAATTATGAGCCTTCTTGCGGAAAAGTATCACTTTAGATTGTGCCCAACAACAACGTAGTGCGGTCAGCGGACGTCCGTAGTGGCGTTATTTCGTTGCATTCCTCATTAATATAGGGCCTAAATCGCGCGGGGTGGTCCCGCATCATGTATACTGTCGAAACGAGGCCTTTATATTTGCGCAGTTGAAGGCAGCTGGGACAATTTTCGTCGGAAAATCCCTGGTCGCGTTGCAACATCGAAAGTCACTGAGTTCATTGCCCAAGCCTTCCACACTTTTTAACACTCATTAACAGCGATGCATCTTCCCTCCAGTGCTGCGTAAATGAACTAATGAGAAGTATACGACGCAAGAGAGTTTCTTTGCTTCTTTCCTTGTTTTGCTTTTTGGGACAAGCAAGATAGTTTCGCATTTAATTCCGCGCGCTGTCACAGAGGATAACAGGGTTGAGCAGAACACTGTTTACATTCTTGCCACTATCAACTGGTGTTGACGACCACACCTGCTTGACTGCCTGTGAGGGAACGGGTGAAATAGAAAAAACATGACTTTTTCACCTGTTTTGGTTAAGGTGCCTGAATGCTAGCTCCCTCTGTGTAGGGTGGAGTCAACCTTTGTAGAAGCGAATGCCCCAAAGCCGCCAAATTGACTCCTACGCTTACCATGCATAATTGCTGTGTACCGATTTCACCCACTTTTTCCAAACCACCTTTGCTATGTATTTACGCAACTCCAAAATGTAGTGTGTCGCTAAGCGTATAGCTGCACTTTTGTGAGCGAATCGCAAGCTGCGCGTGGGCGTCATGATGGCGAAAATTCGTAGCAGACGACGCGATTGCCTTCACCCTACGCAGAGGGAGCTAGTTGAGGCACCCTAGCTTTGGTGTGTGTCCTTTGCCCTCTACTGAAAGGAGCCATGAAGAGGTCCCGAAAACTTTGAGTTCTCGGTGGCGAATGGTTCTCAGGGATGACTTTCTTCTGAAACATATGCGATTTTTGCTATGTTCCATTCAGCGCGGGCCGCACGACACACCCCGTACAAGCATCCTGACGTCCTTTGCATCATTTGCTTACTCCAAGCCAGTCTGCCAGCGGTGAAGGTCACCTGTTTCTGACGTCACATCTAGTTTCTCACGCCGGCAGTGGTCGGGTCGCAGTAGTCGCCCTTTTTGGCCGTGGTTTATTTTCGTTATTCCAACCGATGCTCGGTTCATCCTCCGCATGCTGAATATATTAGCGCTCAGGAACGCACTAGAAATGCGTACGGAGGTATGGGGATATTTTCATAGTCCCGTGAATGCTATTCCAAGAACGGGTGTGCACACGTGGATAACAAATGTGTTTGCGTATCATATGTGCGTTCCAGAAGGTCACGGGGAACATGGTTGTTGCCTCGTTAAGGGGAAGCTTACCAAATGAACGCTTCATTGGAAGCCTGGTATAATATAGGAGCGATGAAGTTGAAGCTCATTGGCTGTACATGAACAAACTGCATGTTTGGGAGGTTGCGTGTATGTTTTCTCTGGGTTTTCCTCAGATAGATTAAGGTAAATGTTGGCACAATTTCCCGCGAAGTCGGCCCAGGACGCACGATTCCCCGAGCAGCATGCTGCCATATCCAACAGGCAAACAGCTCTGTAAATAATGCTGCCACCACAACCACATTGTTATCACTTATGTCACCATCGAGCCATGTATCTAGAGATGCAAAATTTACTGACATTTTGAACAGCTGAAAAAAAAAGAAAAAAAAAGAGAGAAACAGAGACAGTATTCTTTCCTGTTTTTCGGAGTAATTGAAAAAAAAAATTTTTTTTTTTTTACTCGTGCACGAATTCGATTTATTAGCGAACATTAGAGGGCAAGTCGTAGTATAATACGAGGGGTGTTCAAGTCAAACCGGGACTTTCTGTTTCCTGAGTGTACAAATGGCTCGCACTACTTCTTTTTCGTCATTTTCACACGCGACAGGCCTCCGCGTTCACCATACGGTGGTCCAAAGTTTGTGCAAAACAGAAGACACGTGCTGGACAAGATGGCCGACAACCAGGTGAGCGCGCACATCGAACAGCGAATTGTCACGAAGTTTCTCGTGAATGAAGGCGTAAAGTCATCTGAAATTCACAGAAGACTTCAGGCTCAGTATGGCCACGATACACGTAGCCGCAGCAAAGCGTTTGAGTGGTGCAAACGGTTCCGAGACGGCCGTACATCAGTGCAGGACGATCCCGGCCGGGGCGGCTCAGAGCCCATGTCGGAGTTCCAGAGAACATCCAACTTGTGGAGCGCCTGATCCTCAAGGACCGACGGATAACATGTCTCGAACTGGCTCGAAAGACGGACCTTTCTGTGGGAACGTTAAACACTATCATTCACGAACACCTCCAGTTTCGGAAAGTTAGTGCCCGTTGGGTCCCGAGGCAGCTCTCCATGTTTGACCGGCAGAGAAGACTGGAAATCTCTCAAGAGCTAAGCGTTTCGACACTGAAACTGAAAGACAGCCGTTCCTTGATCGGATCACCACGTGCGATGAAACGTGGGTGCACCATTTCACTCCTGAGTCTAAACGCGCATCAAAAGAGTGTAAGCATCCGGACTCGCCAGCTCCCAAGAAGTTCCGAAGCACCCCGTCTGCGGGTAAGGTCATGGCCACGGTTTTCTGGGACAATGCTGGCGTTGTTCATGTTGATTTTCTGCCCAGTGGTACCACCATCAATAGTGCATATTACTGCCAGGTTCTCAGGGATGTGCATAAGGTGCTGAAGCAAAAGCGGCCGGGCCTCATCAGCAAAGGAGTCATCCTCCTACAGGACAATGCACGCCCGCATACCGCGCACCTCACGACACGCACCTTACAGGAAGTTGGCTGGGAGTTGCTGCCACATCTCCCTTACAGTCCAGACCTCGCCCCCAGCGATTTCCATCTCTTCGGGCCACTGAAGGCGTTCCTTGGGGGCCGGCACTTCAGCTGCGACGACGAGGTCAAGAATGCGGTCCGATCATGGCTGCTACGCGCCGGTACGGATTTCTACGATGCTGGCATCCAAGCCCTCGTGAAACGCTGGGACAAGTGCATTAGTGCAGCTGGAGATTACGTTGAAAAATAAAACTAATTTCTCGTCTGTAAGTTAATTTTACTTTTGTGAAAAATGAAAAGTCCCGGTTTGATTTGAACACCCCTCGTGTAAATTATAAATATAGATTCGATTGGTTTATCACACAGATACTGGGCTTAAGACTGACCTTCCATAGAGCCATTTTCTAACAGGCGCTTCATTGATTGGCTGTCTCTTTTCCCCAAAACATATGACAACATCTCTGGCAGAGAGCGGTTTTTCTTTTTTTTTTTCAGCTCCCGACTATATCTCACCACGTCACGATCATATCCGCAAGTTAAAGAGACCACTATGCCGTAAAACTATCCTTTCAGATATCTTTCCTCCCCCAAACAATGAATGACTGGAACCTCCTTCCCTAACACATGCCTTCATAACTGACCCTGATCGCTGTATAGCATTACTTCTCCTGACCAACCAGCTGACCAACTGACAATGCTGTTATCTCCTCATAACCACACATTTTTACTTAGTTATGAATTGTGTTTTGTGTGTTTTGCATGTTTTCTGTATATACATGCGCAAGTGTTTACTATGTTAACCCCTCTGTTATGAAATGCCTCCATTTTTTTAACCAATATTATAAATAAATACTAAATACAACGAGTAACCAATAGAACAAGGCTTGACTAGAACTGCGAAAAGGTATAAAGCTGTTCAATATAATTTATATCCATATACGCAGGGTTCGTCACGTAAGACTGACCAGACTTTTTATAAAAAAGCTATGAGAGCAGCATAGGTGTTGTTTTTGCAGTTGAGTTCTACGGCAGGGCGGACATCCACTGGAAGAGAGTATGTAACGGTACGACGACTAATTACCTGAAATTCATTAATTAACTTTTTAATTAATGAATTTCGGGAATTTCGGGTAAAACCGAGATAGCAGATTGAGAGACTATCCTCGTTGAACGCCATTCCACGTTTAAAAAATCCCGAAACACGCACGTGCGTCAAAATATCCATACCCAAATTTTGATATGCAAGTGAACCGAAACCGAAAAAAAGCGCGCCTGAGGAGCGCATCGACCTCGCCGACGGAGGCTTATCTGGGCCAGCTGAGCGGCACATACTCCAATCATCTCCATCGCTCCAAATCACCTGGCCCTATGACGTGAAATGAACGCTGTACCCCGCGTTCCCGGTCGCCGCGGTTTCAGTTTCGGCTCATTTGCATATCAAACTTCGGCGATTGATATTTTAACGCACATGCGGGTTGCAGGATTTGTTAGACGTGAAATGGCTTGCAACTACGATAGTCTCTCAATCTGCCATCTCCCTTTTGCGCGAAATCCCCTAATTGAAACGTTAACTAATGAATCTTAGGTAATTAGTCATCGTGTAGCTGTACACTTTCTTAGAGAGGATGTCCGCCTGACCGTAGAACTCAACTGCAAAAATAACATCTATGCTGCTCTCATAACTTTTTTAATAAAAATTCTGGTCAGTCTTACGTGACGCACCCTGTATGTATAAGGCTATGTGCGGAAGCAAGATTCCCTGTTATTCTCACTTGTTGGAACAGAAGAGGAGGTGTGAAGCAGTGAGCAACAGGAGTAAGGAAGCAGTGTTCACATGCTATAAAAAACGAGCGACTGCAGCGAACGAACGAAACTTCAGCAAGTGTTCACTTCAGCTCCTTCAGCTCAACAACGATTCCGTGCACGATGAAGGCGGACATTACGTGATAACGATGAAGGTCGGTTAGTTTGTGTCGACGAGGCTTGTTTTTCGGTGATATTTCGGCCTCTTTTATGCATTATATAGCTATTTTTCCAGAACTTTAAGGTTGGAAATTTTGGAACGAAAAAAAAAAAGAAAGAAAGAAAACAGGAACACAGAGCGGAAAAGAGAAAAGGTTGTTCCCGAATTTTTCGGTTTTTTTCCGGGTCTTCGCATGCCAGTAACATTAAGGAAAAATTGCAACAGCAAGAGAGAAAAAAAAGTTGCGTTGTTGAGTTTCAGCAGGGCCTTTTCAGTTTCATGATTACTTCTTCTTTCCTGTTTGTTATGTAGTGGTGTGTTTCAAGAAATAGAAAGATAGATATAGATTAGGGTGAGAAAAAAATAAAAATAAATAAAAGTTGTAACGTTCAGCAATCACTAGGGGCGCTACCTGCTCCATTGCCAGGTATGCAAAGCGCAACACACACCGAAACAAGAAAGAAATCGAACAAGAAAAATACACTGTCAGATGTCCCACGCAGTTTGCACAGAGTTGGGTCAAATGTAGCTCATTTCTACTGTTCATAATTCATTAGCTGGTACGGACTCGTCCAGAAAGACAACGCTTCAAGAAATTTACCTGCTCAATTAATAGGCTGCGGTATACTATACCGATGACTACAAAGCGTATACTATACGGACCACGTGTGGCGCGTGACACCTCCCATATTTGCAGTCACCAGCGAAACAACGTGCTTTCAAGATAAATTAAGCATCATGTTGCTTGCTTGTGTGTTGATCGAAATCAAAGATTTATGCGATGCGGTACTAAATGTCTCTCAGAACTATACTTTGCTGATGTTGCAACAGAACAAACGCCTCTAGACTGCAGGCTGTTTGATGTTGGCTCCTATTATTCCTTCAAGCGTGTCTGTCTATTTGGTCACTGATGTGTGCACAACAGAAGCAGAAACCCTTTTGGGTTTTCTTCCTTCTTTCTGCCGCGGAAACCCACTGGACATTGACATTCTCTTGCCTTATCTTCCAGGAGGATATAGCGATAGTTGTTTCGATGTGTAATGATTTATTGAACAATACACGAACGGTAACTCCATACAGGGCCTTCGCTTGTATTTTTGTCGCATGCGACAAAACAACAGCATAACAGGTCGACGCAGCCTTGAGATTCTGAAAAACTGTTTGAGGTATGTATAGGAAAGAATGAGTAAGACCCGGCTCTATTGGGTCTCACATCTCTATATTTTTTTCTATCTCAGTCAGTCTATCAATCAATCAAGAATGAGTAAAGGTAGAGCGGCGGAGCCAAAAAAATTTTGTCATTACTTTTTTTTTTTTTTTTGTTCGTGCTACTTTTATTTCGAAGCCCGAATTCTACATCGAGTGGCCTTACCTGAGTAGCTTTCTGGGGGTGAAACTTAACGAGTTACGAAGGCACAAAATATTGTTTTTACGACGAACATTATCCTCGCCGGTGAATAAAATCTTTGTTCACATTAAATTAGAGCGTTCTTCATTTCGTGTTCTTCCTTTATTATTATTATTTTTTTTCTGATTGACGTACACGGCCCTCGTATCATTGGTTCATTTCTTTTCCGGCTCAACATCTCAGAAATGCATTCAATTCTACACGGTTCTGCGTTCGGATTAGTATATCAGACGCATCTTCGTGCGCGTTCGAACATTGACACACGAAGATGTCACTCCGCTTCAACAGAAACAATAACATAAAACGATATCTTTTTTTCGAGCTACGCGAGTGCACAAAGGGAAGTCAGCGCAATACACATCACGCGCAAAGAGCCGATACTAAGCCAAACAAGCATAATACAAAACCGCAAAAGATTCGCACAAAGAGGCCATCCGCGTGAAAGTTGGTGAATTAAAAACTTGCGAAAGAATCGCACGACTTCGCCAGCCAAGTGAAGAGGTGCGCAATTACGGCAGCGACTAAAGAACGGACGACTCCACCGCGAAAAAAAAAAATAATAATAATGAAAACCGGAGAGCCCAACAAACACAATCATAGAACAAAGCTCATTCCTCGATATATGCGAGAGAGAAGAAGCAACCAGGTTCGCTCGGCCGACAAAACAAAACATTTCTACTATTTGATGGTTGCCGTTCAAGGCACGAGCATCTCGGAGAAACGCCTCTCAGTTACCTTCTCGCAACTTGGCCGGTTCCTCCCACCGTGCTCATCCGTAACCACCATTTGAAAATCAAGAGAGAAGGGGGGGGGGGGGGCATCATCCATTCCGGGCAAACAGGTTTTTGAGCATATCGCCATTCATAATTCTTCTTGCCCTGCGAAAACGTCAAGATTTACCGGGCTCATAATCGTGTCCGCGAAGGAGCAGCAAAAAAGAAAAAAAGAAGGAAAAAAGAAACAGGCTCCGTACAGCGGCGGCACAATTAGCCACCTCCCCTCGTGCATGCCCATAGCTTGGCGCAACTTTCGTTTTCGACGAGACCTTTTCGTTTCTTTCATTCTTTCGTTATGCAGTCATTGGTGCTGATGTTGCGCTTCCTCTGGGGGAGAACATTTGTCTCTCGAATTTGGCGCAGGAATGTACGTGGTTTAATGGAAGTATGGAGGAGTGCGTGTGGGCTCGGTTGGGGTTTTGTATGTGCAGCCCGCTTTTATGCGAGTTGACAAGTCGGTTGGTGACTGTTACTTTTATACAGTTATCTCTCCAATAAATGCAATCGAGTCTTTCAGTATCCGTCGAAAAGTACAGCTATATACCTTTCCAAGCAAATGAAGTTGAACAAACGCCAGTGTGGCTGACGTCGTACACCCCGGTGACATATCGGGTTGTATTAGCAAGCGGTTGCCAATTTTAAATGTAGCGGACCCGCTACATCGGTATCGCAAAAGAAGTTGTTACCGGATACGGTAGCGGCGCTACAAGGAGCGTAGCTTCGTGCAACGTGGATTTGTATCACGTTTGTAACACCTGAGCTTGGGACTAACAGTGAAAAAAGAACGAAAAGGAAAAAGAGCCGCAGTAATTTCGAACTCAATGGACACAGTAGTCATGGCAGCACACTTTATGATCCATTCAAAACGCTGAAGTTTACGAGAAAAAAGAAGAAGAAGAAGCACAGCAAAAAGACATGTCTATTATATGAAGGGAGCTCCAAAATTCTCCAAACGGCGAAATGTCCAACAGCAAATGTCAAACGTTCCCAATAAAAGACTCTCGTGCATAATTTGCTACTACACATAAAACGCGACCACAGCCCTTGATGCCCTTCGTCGCGAAAGGCGCATGCTTCACAAACCTGCTGGATTACTATCATTGTTGTATATCGCGACGTAAAGCTACGAATTATCATTGCCTGCTGGATTCCTGCCTATCAAATTCCCTTTCTCGGTCACTTCTGCTGTCATCGTTGTTACACTTTTGTAGTAACTCTTGTATAGTTTACGATTTCAACATTGCTAAATATGATTGACGGAATAGCTCTGAGATAACGATTGAAATAATTCCTATAGCTCATTCGCGAAACATTATTATTATTGCTTTAAGCACTATTCCCTTCAAGTTCTGAAAGCCAAAGGGACTGTGAAGTTTCCTGAACACCGTATCAAATTGTTGCTGGAAACGGTTCTTCCTGTCGAGTAACAGGTACACACACACACACACACAAAAAAAAAGACAAATCCGGATTATTATTAAAGGTCGCAACCATTTGAGAACCATTAAAGCGCGTCGTTTTTTAGGCACGCGCGGTTGCCTCCGGTACTCTCCTCGCGTTCTCCCTTCCTCTTGTATTCCTCCTTTCGCTCCTCGACTACCACACCCGTGTTACTTCCCGGCACAGGTCGGCAAATTTACTCATGATAGATTTCATGGACATCATTTACCATTGTTGTTGAATGAATGCTTATGATGTGATATTATGTTGATGTTGATGTTGAATGATACGCTACGATGGGTCCTGAAGTTCAAGTCCAATGAATGGTTTTGAAGTTGACGTTGAATGATGGGTTGAAGATGTTGATGTCGAATGATGTCAACATTGATAGGATGTGATAGCTTCTGAATAAGGGTGGAGTAAGACCCAATATTTGAAAAAGTGTTAAAACTTGGGCGGGTTGGTAAGTCATATTGAAAATCGATCAACCTGTAAGACCCATAATAAGATGATAAGACCCATCATGATGTGATGTTGAATGAATTTCTAGAAAAGTGCCGAGCTGTGTTTCTCGAGGCCTCCTTACTTGGGTTTACACACGGCTCGCACAAAGCAGCGTTGGCGCAGATCGTGGGCGTACCTATGTGCGCCTCCGCCGCCGGTAACGAGAGGTCGGCGCACCTCTGACGCCGATGTTGCACGAGTTAAATCGTGGTAAAGGATTTTTAGGTGAAAGGTTTTGGTTTTGGAGGGGCGAAGAGGGTTTTGGAGAGGTGGGAAAAGACAACTGCAGCTTGTGTAAAATAGACTCCATAACTGCTGTACATGTGCGTGTGTACTTCCATACATAGTCCATAGCTCCATACATACAATGCTATACATCGTCCAAATCCCTTAATTAGGTTGCTAGAAGTTAATGCCTCGTTAAGTTGTCTATGAATAGTGCACATATAGTACGTACCTCGTTCGGTCATGTTGTGCACACTTGGTCAACAAGTGACATAAATATTATATTTAACAAGAATTTTCCCTCTCTGCACGTCTCATTTGTTGGGACGCGTATAATAGCCAATTTTCAGCTAGTTTGAAATAAGGCCGACGTATCACGAGAGATTGATGCATACGTTGTATCTATGAGCGGAGATTAATAATAATGTGAAGCTTTGACGTAGTTCATTGCATCACTGTAGAATACTGTATGTTCAGTATTATCGATATACAGGGTGTGTCACCTAGCGTGTTATTAATTCCTGTAAAAAAGTCTATTTGGCCAAAAAAGGATGCGGTCAACGGTATTTACCTACTGGGAACTTCTTCCACGGCACTTGCGTCGGTTTCAGTTAGCTTTTCCCTCTTGAAGTTGAATTTTCAGAATCGAACTCGAAATTTTGCCAAGTGAAGGCAACGTTCTCTTTTTAGCGACATAGACAGCGCATGTATGACATACTATAGACACCCCAACCCATTCGAAGACATGTTCTGTTCCACTGATAACAGCTGAAAAAAAAAAAAAAATAATGAAAAAGAAACACCGAAAATCTCGTTCTGGGACTCGTAAAATGCTGGCCACCCTCATTTCGCACTCATGAAGCGCTGTGAGAGGGAGCCTTGCCCCACCCCTTCAGCTCCCCTCTCAGTGTCACACTAGCCGTTACCGCTGATAATAGAATCCCCGCCCACGAATGTCACACCACGCAAACGCAAAGAATTGAGGAGAGAGACAGAGGAAATACAGATAAGAGAATAGGATACGTGGTGACACAGGGATGCTATTAGCAGCGGCAACGGCTAGTGTGACACTGAGAGGGGAGCTGAAGGGGTGGGGCAGGCTCCCTCTCACAGCGCTTCATGACTGCGAAATGAGGGTTGCCGGCACTCTGCGCGTCTTAGAACGACGATTTTCGATTTTTTTTCCCAGCTGTTGCCAGTGGAACAGGGAACGTGCTTTTGAATGGGTTGAGGCATTATTTACTTGGACAGTCTATTTCTGAAAAAAAAAAGAATGAATTAAAACCGACACCAGGCGTGGCAAAAGTTCCCAGAAGATAAATACCGTTGACCGCATCTTTTTTGGACAAGTAGTTTTTTTCTTTCTTTTTTTTACAGGAATTAATAACACGTTAGATATTCTAACGTTTGTCTCACATCATCCAGCGGAGGTCAGCAGCGGACCTGTGCTTTAGGCGAGGTGTAATGGAGAGCCGCGCCGACGGAAGCATATCGGCGTGGCGCTGCTGTCGCCGGTACCGAAATATACGGTGCACAGTGACGTCGTCAGTGACGTAATCAAGCATAGCGCTGATATTCATGACACTCCGGCCGCCGCTTGCCGTGGCTCGTCACCAGGTGTATGACCTTCGCGTAACTTCAGTATTTAGTTTAAATTCTCTCGTGAGAAAACTGTTCGCTTGCCTAACGTATAACCTCCGTTGTGTGTTCAGGAACATTCTTTTCTGTCAATGAGAAACGAGGGGAAAAAATCGCTTCATATTCCTTTTAAACTGTTCAAACTATACCCGTAGAAAAAATATGTTCGCACGCGGCGCTAAGGTGGAGATGATAGCTCTGCTAGAAGTTACACAAATGTTACGTTGTATACAAAGTATGCTCATTGCAGTGTATTACACGCTGGAAGTGGGTTGGTATCTACCGCCGTTTCAGTTAACTTCCGAGTACGGTCTGCAGAGCTCGCGCCTAGGCACTTCTATCCCATCCAATCTAAAAGTGGGGCCCTCGCTGCTTCAAAACGATGCACGTCCATGTTTTCATATTGTGCGTCGTGATTCTTGACATTACTTACCAGTTCACATTATTGCAAATAATAATGTACGGGGATCATTAAATAGTGTCGTGTCACCGACGTGCGGCCGCATACTTTTTGACGCCTGCGCAGCATTAGAGAACAGAAAAAAAATAAAAAAATAAATGTAACCAGCGCGAGATTCCGATCATCTTTGGCCCCACTAGCGGAGAAATGCCTCCACGGCTGGATGAGCAGATATTTTTGCCACCGGAAGCTGCTACGCCTCATTGCAAGAGTTGCGTTCGCTTGTGTTCGCAACTCTGCATTTACGCGTATGCCGCCCCCTCTCCGTGTAAAAAAAAAAATAAGAAGAAGAAGAAGAAAAAAAAAAAAAGCCGCCGGCTTGTACGGACGCGCAACCATGCCATTTGCACCGCGACGACATCTTTGAGCATTTTTTTGCGCTGCGCCTCGTCTCTATGTGTGTGTTCGTTCGGCTTTATTCCGCAAGGCTGCTCAGAAAAATGACGAATTTCCTGTGTCCAGAACATAGTTGTCTCTTTCATTTGCCAGTCATTTTCTTGGGGCAGTGGGGTTTAACAAGTGGCCGTGTCGTTCGCCTCTTTGTTTATTTGGCCGTGCTCTATGGGGGTTCTATTGTTCATAAACACCGCCGGCGCGACGAAAGGAAGTGACGAAACTTCATTTTCGCGGAACAGGTGGCTTTTCCCGATTCGGAGTGTGAGCGCTAGTGCGATACGATGGCACATTGGATGGGGTCAGCTAGCCGCTGATAGGTCGTAAATAAATCGTTCCTTATTAGTGAAGACGTGTTATCATCTACTGCTTTCTAGGATATGCCCACAAGCACGTGCGTAGCGCGAGTAGACGACGTGCTTGGTGGTCGCCTGTAATAAGGTCGGTAACGACATTGTTCACTATGTGACCTCACTCCTCTTCCTTTGAACATTGTACCACCACCGCATCACTATGCACAGCGTCAAGAGAGCGGATTTCCAGGAACCGCGAAGAACGCGCAACCGCGGGATATCTTTCTCGAAGCAGGCAGAGCCTGTTTTGGATAACATCCTCCACACCCTGTGTCATCGTCGTCACATATTTGTTGCTGGACAATAATACACAATGTTGGACAATAAGGGACAATGTTGTTGAATGCATTTGCAACCTGTCGCAACCCTCTCAAGGTTGTGCTTAACAGTCAAAGGGCTTCGAGAGTACGTCTCGTATGACGCGTTAATTCGCTGTCTTTCTGCGTATGGAATAATGGAAGGGTCCCCTTCCGCATTCATCCGCAGTGATGGCATTCGTAGGGAGTGCAAGGCATACCTCGCTACCAAGGTTGTGCCCTGTTCCGGGTAAACCGCCGTTCGCCTCTGATTTCGCGCTGCGTCAACTTGTAACACTCAACGCTCACGATATCTCGAGAAAGTGAACGGTGCTGGTTGCACCGCCGCGGCTGATGTCTCCGTCCTTTTGTCTTATATCTGTGTGTGTCTCTCTCATTTCCTGACGCGAGTCTCAACGATAAAAGAAAGACAAAAAAAATAATAAAAACATCAAGTTTAGATCAATTTTTAACAGAATCCTTATACGACGAAATACTTTTGCCGCGCCTAGAGTTGTGCCAGTTGCTCTGGAAAAACGGCATTTATTATTAAATGTTTAGTGCATTCACCTTTCTTTCTTTCTTTCTTTTCCCGCCGTCTTCCTGTGTCGCATCTCCGTTGCTCCTGGTGGTGATGCTCAGTAGAGAAGTCTATATGTGCCGCCGGCCACTATAAGTTACTTCACGCAGGCTTTGCAGTCCGAAATTTTGTTTCTTAGTTGAAGGGAGCGCAAGGTAGAAAATATAGCGTGGCTCTCCTTTGGAGCAAAAGGAGCTAATTTACTTAATAAATAATTTAGTAAAGGCTCATTTGGAGCTCCAAAGGAGCAAGCAATAGGCCGTGAGCTAGGTTCCCAAAACGCGAGATTTTCACACGCGAGGGCGAAAAATCACAGTCTCGCTGGTATCGCACTCTCACGTCCAAGATGGCTGATATCCTAAGCAAAAGAAAACGAAAACAGATGTGGAGACCATGGTGGTGAAGACAAATGCAAGACAACTGGTAATTTTGCGATAACTTCGACTGCACTGTTTCAAGCACAAAAATTGATGCAACAACAAACATGATGATGAACAAAAATCATTAATGACGTTTATTCATGCACCGCACTATTTGAGACGAATACTTGTGACAGTACAGAAATAAATAGCAAATTATTGTAAAGATAATGGGATATTACGTGGTTTGTTATGTTATTTTGACAACAAGATGCCATACGGGCTTTGCATTTTGTGCCGACTTCTTTTTTCAACGGCGCAGACGTTTAAGCTTGATGCATTCTTGGAACATTTCATAGCTGACATTGTACGAGGGGCGTTCAAGTCATACTGGGATTTTCTGTCTCCTGAGTGTACAAATGGCTCCCGCTACTTCTTTTTCATCATTTTCACATGCGACAGGCCTCCGCGTTCACCACGTAGTTGTCCAAAGTTTGTGCAAAACAGAAGACAAGATGGCCGACAACGAGGTGAGCGCGCACATCGAACAGCGAATTGTCATGAAGTTTCTCGTGAATGAAGGCGTAAAGTCATCTGAAATTCACAGAAGACTTCAGGCTCAGTATGGCCACGATACACTTAGCCGCAGCAAAGCGTTTGAGTGGTGCAAACGGTTCCTAGACCGCCGTACATCAGTGCAGGACGATCCCGGCCGGGGCGGCTCAGAGCCCAGTGTCAAAGTTCCTGAGAACATCCAACTTGTGGAGCGCCTGATCCTCAAGGACCTACGGATAACATGTCTCGAACTGACTCGAAAGACGGACCTTTCTGTGGGAACGTTGAACACTATCATTCATGAACATATCCAGTTTCGGAAAGCCGGGCCTCATCACCAAAGGAGTCCTCCTCCAACAGGACAATGCACGCCCGCATACCACGCATCTCACGACAAGCACCTTACAGGAACTTGGCCGGGAGTTGCTGCCACATCCCCCTTACAGTCCAGACCTCGCCCCCAGCGATTCCCATCTCTTCGGGCCACTGAAGGCGTTCCTTGGGGCCCACCACTTCAGCTGCGACGACGAGGTCAAGAATGCGGTCCGATCATGGCTGCTACGCGTCGGTAAGGATTTCTACGCTGCTGGCATCCAAGCCCTCGTGAAACGCTGGGATAAGTGCATTAGTGCAGATGGAGATTACCTACGTTGAAAAATAAAACTAATTTCTCGCCTGTAAGTTCATTTTACTTTCCCCGTTTCAAGTCCCGGTTTGACTTGAACGCCCCTCGTATATAGGTTACGCGGTGACATCACTGAGCTAAATGCTAACGCATTAAGAGACGCAGTCCATTAGGCCTGCACAATAGCTAGCATCAATTACCTGGAAGAGCGCGCAATGTCATTTCGGTGCAATACTCAAACTATGCCCGATATTCCCCGGACGTTGGAATCCGGAACGCGCTTATTGCTCTCCGCTGTAGTGGTCATCAGGTGCAACTGTCGGAGTTCCGCTTTGTGTGAACGCTGTCGCGTTGTGACAAATTTTCCAGATGATTGTGGACGCAAAGACTCGCATGTCCTGCTTGGCTTCTTGTTTACCTTGAGTGAAGCAACTAGATTGATGAGGAAGGCTGCATACGTTGAGCATGAGTAGTTTGTGTGATAGGACCCTAGAAGGTGAAGGCTTAGAAGTGGAAACACTGTTCCGTACGGAGAAGTGCCGGAAGAAAAGCAGGAAAAGGATAAGAAAGACGGTCGTAATGCCGAAAACACCTTAATTGGAAGGTTTTGAAACGACTTGGACCCTCTTCGTACAGCGGACGTCGCCAACTGCCTGTCTGACGTTTCTTTTTTCTTTTTTTTTTCTTTTTTTTTTACGGCTTCACGGCGTGGATACCCTTAGGTTAGGTTTTCACAGCGTGCATATACTGTTGCCTTTCATCGCATGGATAGTTCGAGACGTACACGAGTCTTTTTTTTTTTTTTTTTGTATCTGTCTGTTCTTCAAGCTCAGTGTATTTTACGCTATTGCTACGCTTTTTTTTCCTCTACGACCGTGAAGATCGTGTATACCTGTCGGACGTGTATCTCCCGGCCTGCCGGGCCTGGTTGGTTTAGTTTTCTGGAAGAATTTTTCTTTTTTTTTTTAACGTAGAAACCTATGGCTTGTTGGTATTTACTCCCGCATAGAAACGAGTAGAGCAGAAATCTTCCGACAAGAACTCGTTGGTTTGGTTTGTTTAGGTGTAATCAAAATAAAACGAAGAATGTGGCGCTCTGGAAGAACTCGTGATGTGATTCAGAACCATGTATGCAACGTTTATGGGCGACGTCAATTGAATTTGACTGCCTTGAGCGGATATATTTTCAGTGAGCCTGCCATAACGTTGTCCCCGGCTTGTGTAAGCCTATAGGAAGTTTCGGTATTGATGATGATGATGATGATTCTAATTCTTATGGGGCACAAGTAACTAAGGCTATACTGCGCCAAACGATGGTGAAAAGTGATGAAACCAGTTGAAGGGTCAAAGAATAATGCTAAAAGAGGTTGAACAAAGCGTGACTTAAAAACTGAAAAAAAAAAAAAAACTAAGTTAGAATCGTATAACTTGAATAGCATTATACACCTTTCTAAAGCGTAAGTGGGTCTCATCGCTCTGCACTAGGGTTGGTGGTAAAAGACGTCGATAAAACTCACGAAAGAGGAGTTAACTTCGGCATGGATGTGTAAAACGTGTTTTACTGGGCGTATACAGGTGCACAGATCTGCCGAGAAGCCTGCCAAAGGGGACCGAGTTCCAGTAAACGCGTACCAAAATCCTGTTATTTGACGAAGCAGGCGCGTATTAGGCGGCGTTCTATTAAGCAGGCTTCACTGCTGTAGCCACAAGTTCGAAACGATGTGACCGCGTCCATCCGAACGTCCACTCATTGAGCGCGCCTTTGAAATTAACTTTCGCAGGTCCTCCCATTTCGGAAATAGTTTGCGATACCGCGACGCATACTCAGGTCATTCATTAATCGATCGGAGTGCGATAGATACGCGCCGTCGTAGGAAATCATCGATTCCTAACCACGCCTCGGAACGCCACACGGAAAACGCCAATTTAGCCCCAAAACGCTCGGCGCCAACTTTCGAGCGTTGTTGAAATTCCTATACGGTCCGCTATCGAGGGTGTACTATATGCGTGCTGATGGTTTTAGATTACTTGCCTCTACTTTGCAACTAACGGCGAAAAAAACGGCGAAAGAGAAAGAAGACGGAACATTGTGGAGTTTATGCGAAATGCGAGCGGTTCGTTGAAATTATTTTCATGTTTTTGCGTGCGGTTAGAGGAGCGTAGATTTTTCTGTGGAAAACGACAGGAACACGCACAGATATAGTAGACTGGAGAATGCGAATGCTACAGCTGAAACGGTTCGACGAGAAGAAAAATAGATACGGTGGTGGTGGATGCCGGTGGTTTGCGAAGTTGTTTGTTGTGGATTCATCAATTACAAAGTGAAACAAATTTGTTTCTACTGAGCTTTGCCTGAACGGAGGAGTTGTGGTTATTGATTGGGCATCCGTTGTTACGAGAGTGAAAATGTATTCGCTACCGAGGCAACGGACTCTCTTCTGCAAAGGTTTCAGCCTCTGTTTTATGTAACAGCTCGGTCCTCTTGTTTCTTTTACGACGGATGAGAAAATTGTACGCCACACGAGCTGTGAGAGGATGGTGGTAGGTTGAATTCTGCGGACGAACACCGCGAACTAAAACCTAAAGCAAAGATCAAGACTGCTGTGCTTTACTAGATAACTTTTCGATAGCGTTTCTGGAAATGTCTCTGTATTTGTGTTATTTTGTACGTTCAAAATACAGTGAACCCTCGTTAATATGACCCCCGATAACCTGACATACGCGCTTTACGACCATAGTCCTGGGGAACAATGCAGTGAAACCTCTGCAAATACCCCGTTAATATGACGATTCCGCATTATGACCAAAATTTTCGGGAACGACCATGGTCATAATAACGAGGGTTCACTGTACATAGTTACTTTCCGGCGCAGATTATCCTGCCACACATCCAGTACAAGCCAGTCTCGCAGTCAATTACTCAATACATGTCTTCTTGCCAAAACGGGACGTCGTTTCTCGAGACATTTGAAGTGCCAGCTTTTTTGTTCAATGGAAAAGCATCTCTCTCCTTTCACTACGAGCGCCGTGCAGCGCCACCCATCATCTTCTCCACAATCTCCTTTGGCGGTACCGGAAATGAGGTTGGGTAAGGCCTTATCGGGGTAAGAGTCATTCAACGGGTGATGACCACGTACCGCACAACTGTATACCCTTCTGGTTCATTAATCGCTTTCAGATTAACGTAACCCACTCCCCCACTGGTGCAGTGCAGTCCACTCGGAATGCATCGTCCCGTGGGCTTAATCCTTCCGTCACCTGAATTGCGCAAATCCGAATGCGTGGCTGGAGGCGTGTACCGTTGGATAGAGCAGATATCGTCTGTCGTCGGTCAGTGGAGAGAAGAGCATCCCACGATAAAGTACGCTCGCGATCTGTGGACCACAGATCCGCTGAAATCCTTACTGCACACAGTCACCGTAATCCAGGATCAGGACCAGGCTCGATATCGGTGCTGGACAGGCCACGGAGGGCCGACGCCGTTCCCGATAAGGATTCCCGGCTGCTGCTTTGTGGGTCGGACGCGGTTGTTCCATGCAGTGGTATCGCTTCGGTTGGAACTGGGAGATTACATTTTCCAAGAACTGTGTGATTCGCTGCTGCGCACATTGCTGGCGTCTCTGGTGATGATACAATTCTCGTAAAATGATGATGATCGGGGAGGGAGTCTATCGCCATCTTTAGGGCTGTGTGAATAATCGTTTTAAAAACTGAAGTGAATGCGAATCCAACAGCATATGTATGATACATATAGGGAGTGACTTTTTTTTTCGGGTTAAACCCGATTCCGTCCGGTTATTCCTCCCCCACCCCCTCGAACTGACCTCCGACCAATTCCGGTTAATCCCGATTTTTCCCCGAATTCCAGTCGCTATGAAATGCTCAAGGTGCGTTTCCACTGAAGACGAATAAGGGGTCGCCACGTGTAACACATGTAAGAATGGGTCACTTATGTTCCCAGAAATACACCCGTGTGTAAAAAAGGAAATAACTTAATAGAGAAGAGGAGAAACAAAAACACCCGATAACACCCGATGCACAATTATCGTCCCATTTCTCCCCGAATTACACATTTAAAATTAGCGCCCCCCCTCTCCTTCCCGAATCTGAGAAAGGCATTTAACCCGAAAAAGTCGCTCCCTAATTATACATCACATACACATGAATATGATACGTACACACGGATCCTCGCATGCAGCGAAATGAACTCACTTTGTGTTTTATACCCGTGCTCTTGCGGCGTTTTCAGGCTTCCACCTGCAGCTTCACGACTATTCGAATATATGCGGTTTGAAAGAGACATTTCCTCGATTCGAAATTCGAATATAGAATTCCATTATCGATTGAGAATTCGAATCGAACACACAATTAATTCCTACGGTCTTCGAAAAATCCGAGTAGTATTCGTACAGCCTCAATTCTATTATAAGAGCCTTGCAGAAGGATGTGCTAATGAGGCAATACATATTACGGTGGCCAAATGTGCACATAAGACCTGACGACTAAAGCGTGAAAACATCACTACAAACACCGAATACTGAAGTCGGTACATGGAGGAGTCGAGCAGGTTCAGTTGGTGGGGGTGCATTCTGAAAGAGGTCGTCGTTGTCGGGTCTGACAGAGGTTTGGCAACGTCACGACTAACGCTCTGGGGGAATGTGCGTCCTGGGCCGACTTCTAAGGGAACTGCGAACGTATGTCTGACAGCGTCTAAGGAAACAGATTGGACGGAAGCCGTTGACGTCATTCTGTCGTATAGCGGAGCACTGGCAGCCAAATGTCCTGTCCGCGTCTGAGTAACACACAGAGAATGCTGTACAGGACCTTACACCGATTCGGGTTGAAATGGTATGAACATTAGTGCGATATAGCTACGCCAGCTGATCTTCGGTGGAAATGCAAACATTTCTTTGCATTGAATCTAGTATTCGCTAAACAATAAGCACAAAGGATAGATAAGACGACTGCTGGGGAATACTTCCAACAGAAGATCGTCTGGTCAAATGGGGAATTACACGAAATTCTGCTTGCCCTAACTGTGGTGCAAACGAAAGAAATCTGTTGTAGTGTCGACATTGTGGACTTTAGTGCGCCGCCGCTTCGCTGTAAGGCGTGACGTTGCGTTGAGCGCCCGAAGTAATTTTTGCCATCTAATCATAATAATTGTGTCATGCGTGCTCTGGAAGTTCCGATGTCGGGCTCGGAATTGTCGTGTTCGAGCAATCCATCCGAGTCTTTACTGTTGTTATGTGTTTGCTCCGTGACTATCTTGAGCACCGTCTCTTTTCGTTAGGTGAGCAGGAATTCCTGCGTCAGTGGTCTAATCGATAAGTATACGTGAAGTATGGACGCGTTGCTCTGAGAAACCTCGTGTTCTCACGAGGGATTCAGACTGTGTAAATAGTGTAAATAATCAGAACCTATTTTTCAGTCGAATTTTGCCTGATATGTGTACATACGAATGGTAGACTGTACATATCTTTAGCAGTTTGTGCATACTTGTAACGATAGTGTGCACGTAGATACGTGCATATTTGTAACGTTACGTTACGGTGTTAGTGAAAAGCAAAGTGTAATTAGGTCAGTCATTTACTTGGGTAATTAGATAATTCTGTTAAAAAATATTATGAACAAGAAAGTTTTTTTTTTCACGTAATGGGTGATAGTAACACACGATTAGGGGAAGTTGGTACGTGTACAAACGTCTGATTTGGGAAACGAACGAAATGTGGATGTATCACCGACCAGCGAGAGTACGTTAAGAAACAATCAAACAAAGAGGGGCCAGTCTTGAAAGAACAGTCACCATCGAACAATGAACTGAATGCTTGCTTCAGTGAATTATGTATCCTTGCCCGTAACTTACCCAGTATTAAGGACTTTCTTTTATGTGTATAGTATTCCGGCCCATACCGCGGTTGCTCTGCGTCGACCGCGTTTGAACAGATTGAGCGGAAAATTGGAAAACTGCAGGCTGAACAGGTGACTCCGGGATTAGCCGATTTCTATGGGGACACAAATGAAGTAATATACTTTCGCTATGTATGAAGGGACGACCAATGTAGAGTTCACGAATGTTCTTCTGAAGATTCCAAGCACTGGAAAAAAAAAAGAGAGAGAGAGGACGATGTAGACGTTAGATTAGTGGGTTCTGAACCAATATACCCACTGAGCAAACACACGGGTCCTTTTCAAACCCGCATCGTCTTCTGGAAATAAAAGAGTGGACATTGCTGAATAATGGTCATTCCCAAGTTTGCTTTGTTCTGACCCTCATACGCGGACCTATTTTGTATCATCATTGCGCAAGCCCCCCCCAGCGAAACCGACAAAAAGGATCAAGAGCGCACTATGAGCTTCGAAGTAGAGGTGGAGATTTTCCGTTCTTAGAACCCGGCAATAACTTGATTTGGTATGTGTAACGGGATGGATTTGTCCCGACGGTTATTTTACACGTTGCACTACCGATTGTTGATAAGGTGATAAGTAAACTTTAAAAAATATATATGAAGAAATTGAATTCGGCACCCGACCAATTTTGCAGTTAAAAAAAATGAAAGAAAAATAGAAAGAACAGAAACGCATCGTAACACACGCACCCACGAAAACGAAGTCTTGGGGTCACAATCATACGCAACTGATAACACGTGCACAACATCAACGACAGCGCAATAGCAACAACAAACATACGGAATACGGTACAGCGGTAACAATCACAACATCACACACCGACAGTGCACATAACCTAATAAACGGATTCCAAAGAACACTGTGCAATAAAATTCACAAGGTATTCGAGAACGTTTTGGACAAAGTTAATAGTCACTCAAGTTAGTAGTCACTCAACGAGCTTGTGCTCTAGGTCCCGGCAAATGTAACCGCGGACGTCGTTCAAAATTGCGTATTCGGACCCTATGTAGCAGCTGTGTCGTGATGTTCAGCTGTAGAATGTGATGACTCTGCAATGGGGGTGGGGGTGGGGGGTTCAGTTTCGCGTCGAGTATGACATTGTTTAGTGGTCTAGCATGGAAATTTGAAGAAGCTACGTTTTTTTGCAGGTTACAAATTACAAAATCGTTTAACGTCACGGGATGTACAGCAAGATGAACAAGCCATTCTGGCGAATGAAGCTGGCGAGTCGCAGAATACTTTGCCCCCTTTCGTGTTCTTATTGTGCATGTTATACACCTGAACAAACAAGCAAGCAAAAAAAAAAAAAAGAAGATAATCAGTTCTGTCCCTAAGGTAATGTTCTTATGTATGTATTCGTGTAAACATTACAGTATGACCTATAAGCCTTTTAATTTAGTGCTTCCTCTGTCTTAGTATCGACGATATTACTTTATGATGATGACGAATAGAAGAAACAATGCGGAGGAAATTAGGTTACGTTCGTACGTTCAGTTCTGGTCACGTGCATAACTGGTACCTTTCAACTCAATTCTTAGTTACCTATAAGATGCTTTATTTATTTATTTATTCAGTCTTTCAACCATGCTCCCGGTATATAGGATAAACATCAATACTCTAGCCGATTGCTTCCGTGCCCGTCTTCTTCCCCTTAAATGTTTCCCATTGAAAATGATGCTGGCACTATTTCACGGAAAGATGAACAACCAGCAGGATTTTAACGTCTGCACGAATCTCTGCGATCATAAACCTACGGAACTCTCGCAGTTATTTCGAGCTTTCTCCCTGGGCAGCTTTTGTTTGCCAGGGTTCATAAATTACCCCTGCGTTATCACTGGTCTGGTGACGCGTTTTTTTTTTTTTTATTCTTCCTTCGTCGAAAGAAGTCGCGCATTAAAGTGAAAAAAGAGAGAGAGAGAGAGAGATGAAATTTTACTGCTCCATCTTCTGAGAAGACTGTATATGTGAGCTCAGACATTCGCGGTGATGGATAAGCGGCCATGGAAGGGCATACCTGGAACGGGCGAGTAAAATTCTGCGCCCTTTGACAGTGATTCACTTTATGTATTCGATTGTGCGCCAGGTTCCAGTTGTTCCAGTGAAGCGTTCAGCGACAAAACAGGAACCGTTTTCACTATTCAGTCACTGTGTATAGTACGGCTTTCTGGATGTGTAAGTGAAGTTGCTGATGTTGTGAGTTCGGAGAATACGAGGCACCCTGTAATAAGAATATACAGGGTGCTTCACCTAACGTGTTCAAAAAATCGTATTAAATATTATACTTGTCTGAAAATTATGTGGTCAAGTCTCTTTATCTTGGGGGAGCTTTTGCCTTTTTCCTAGCACTCTTATCATATTTAAGTCTCGAGGTATTGAATTTTCTGAAATGAACTGCGAAATATGCCAGGTCAACTTCGCGTTTTTTTTTTGTGTTTGTGTGCCCATTTATTTATTTATTTATTATTTTTTAATTTATTTTTTGCGAGGAACCGAAAGCGCATGTCGGTTTCCCCCATTCCATTGCAACATACATTCCATACCACAATGGTAATTGCTAAAAAAACAAAAAACAAAGAAAAAAAATCGTGGGAACCGTCGTTTCGAAGCGTGCAAATTTGCTGCCGAGCTCGGTTGTGCGTCTAGTTAATGCAAGATGCGGCAAAAGATGACCCCCCCCCCCCCCCTCCTCTTGCTGTTTCCTTCCCACCGTTGTTTTAGATATGTTTGCCACTTTGTGTTGCAACCATGTTGCCGTTGCCAGCAGAAGCATGAAAAGGTAATGTGGAGGAAAGGCATCTCCATGGCCTCCTCGCATCGCTTCGTTCGGAGATCTGAGCACGGCCGACAATTTGCGGCCTCAAAACGATCGACAGTTTTCGCGTCACCCCCCCCCCCCCCTCAAGAAAAAGCAAAAAAGAAAGAAAGAAAAAGAATTGGCTAGCACATACTGAATGGGCCAACATGTCAATGGTAGGCTTCTTCTTCTTCTTTTTAATTGTTGAGAGTGGTCAGCCAATATTTGGCTTGCTACTCTACAAAAAAAAAATCACACACAGCACACACACAAAATCACTGACACAAGGAAATGAAGACGCGCGGAAGCACGTGTCACAGGTCCCGCAGGTTTGCGGCCTTGAGGAATTGTAGCAGAAAGCCTGCCGCATTGCGGCATTTGTCGTCTGTAGACCATGCACCCAGAATCTTTGCAATGGTAAGTCCAGTGTGGAGAGACGCTTTTCTATAGGGCCTTTCTCTCATCCTCATATTTCAGTCTGTGTTAGGTAGCCTGTTTGTCTGAATTTAAATATTATATATTCTGGTGCATCAAAGAGAAAAAATTGTTCCGCACGAATAAAAGTCACAGTGAGCTCCGGATGGATCAAGTGCATTAAGCTGTCGGACTCACTTCTCTTTGTTGACTGCTTTAAAATTACCTTATGTCGTACAAGTGGAACTCGTCGTGTGACGTATGGTCGGCTTCAAATATCTCTGTCGTGTCAACAAGCAATCTCCGGCATCTGGGCTCAACTTCCTCTACGGTCCTGCGTACCTCTTATGACCAGAGCCACTTAGGAACTCTTTTCTTTGCTTCTTTTTTTCTGTGGAGACACCTAATGGGCCGTGCAATTAACTGCGCAGTTAACAACAGCTGCTTAATATTCTGTCTTAAAATGTTCAAATAACAGAACTGTTTCACCTCAGAACTAATTTTAATACAAATGTGAAACTAGTCAGTAAAAAGTGAAAGTAAAATAGAAACGGTGTAGCAACAAAGCTTACCCTTCCTATTTCACATTGATCTACCGCCCGTGCACTGCCGGTTTGACGGGGCTGAGTCGCTCACAAGGTACAGAAGGAATCGTGTTCCACGAGACCTTAGGAACGACGTAGTTATGACCAAGGGTTCTTTTTCTGATGAGGTCCATCTAGTTGGTCTTAATGAAGCTCGAAGTACTGGGCAGTGCTGGGGATTCGACGGCGTGGCCCGGGTGCGTTATCGGCTGTATCATGTTTTCAATTTGTGGCGAAGCGTGTCCGTGCGTTTGGAAACCAGAATCCACGAAACGACGAGATAGTTCACGTTGCCAAAAACAGAACTCGAGCCAGTACTCTTTCTTTATCATTGAGCAAGTAGTCTAGTCCACGACCGACATGTCGTGCATTCCGTGGGTGTCCTACGCACAAGCAGTTAACAGTGTTACGCCACATGCATGAAAAAAAAAAAAAAAACAAAAAAAAAACACAATATTACTCCTGACAGTATGCATATATGGAGCCTTTCCAATCCGTAGGTTTCCCAATATTTGAGTGAAACAGGACCCAATATTTCTTCCAGAACGCTCTCAAAGACGACTCCGAGAAGAAACGAAAACGTTATTAGCGTAAAACGGTTGCCAAGCACTTATACGACGTCGCATGAAAAAGCACTGCACGCTCGCGCTATCCATCACCATGCAAGAACACCAGTTACAGCGACAAAACATTCCTTTTTCTCCCATTGCCGGAATACCATAACCATCTTTTGGGCCAAAAAGTTTCATTTTCTAGAAACGTCGCAGGAATATAATCCGCGGAAAGAGAACGGAGCCGTCACCATTTGTAATATTAAAACGTGGCGCCCTCTAGCACGTCTGCTCTGCGTGAGATGGTGAAATGATGCCAAGCCTTCGCTTGTAATTCAATTGGGTGGGAGGGCATCGCCTCTATCAGAGCACGTGCCACAGCGGCACGGGTCCAATTGACCCATAAATCGGTCGATTAGAGAATTAATACGCGACTCCCATCTGTTGATACGACGCTCTTCCCCATTTTCTTTCTTTCTTTTTTTCCCCCTCGCAGCGGGAGTTCGATTCCCGAGTTGGGAGGGAGGACGCGAAACGGAAGCTATATGCAACGATGAATCAGGCTGGGATTCTTTCTGCGTCCGAGTTGAGAGGTGGGAAATGTTCGACCCCGGTATATTGACATCCGTACGCAACATGTTGAAAGCGACCATCCAGTTCTGATGCTCATCCGATGCTCGTCTTCGTATGTATGAGTCGGCTTCGGTATTCATTTATGTGTTAGAAACTCGCAACTCCTGATCTATAATATTCGAATGAGATGACGTCATATCAGAAGAAATAGAAGTGTGAGGTGTGTCGTTCACATCTAAAGTGTCATGACTGCGAGACAACAGTAATAGGCGATTTTAAACAGATACGCGCGCCACCAATCGCGTGGCGCAAAGCAGCATGGGAACTTTGAGGGACACCGCTCTGTCGTCTGCTTCGGTTATGGTTTAGCCAGGCTGACGCTGCTGCTGCACACACCGCGAATGTTGTTGTTCTTCTTCTACCTCCGCCTCTGGCCGTCTCGTAATGCTCTGAAACGTTCTAAGTTCCCATGAGCCTTTGCGTGCCACAGGGGACGCTTGCTTTTCTAAAAAAGTTAGCAGTACGAAACAAAACCAGAGCTAAGCAGATGCTGTCACATGTTTTCTTACGATATAGTCAGAGTCACACGTGCAAAATATTTCAATTAAATTCGCAACCTAGTATTTGCAATTAAATTTTGTCGCCGCCGTGACGTTATGTCACTAACGTCCGGTTTCTGCCCCCGATTCCAACCGAAACCAGCGGGTCCCATTTCACCATATCTCAAAATGATCCTCAATCACCTTTATCTCGGCCGCACACCCTTACGACAAGCGTGGTCGTACTCACATCACCGTGAAACCGGAACCGGATGTTAACATGTCGTTCGTTTTTTCTTGCTTTTGTCTCAAAAACTGCGACCTACAGGACGAATTTTTGCACGTGGCATCTCCGCGCAACTTGCAGTTGACTACAACTCTATATACTCTCAAAATCAGTCGAGAACTTCACACTGTCCCTTTAAGGCGTTCCCCTCAGATAGCTGGACAATTCTATAATTGCTGGGACTCTTCTTCGCATAGTCTAGGGTCGCCGTCAAGTCAACGGGCATAATTAATTTGTGCGTATTTTGAAATATCAGCTCGACATTTTAAACGAAATTGAGGGATATTATCATACTTCCGTTAATTTCCTGAAGCCAACATACTCATGTGTCCTTCTGGGCGTCGTGCCTTCCATTGTTCCACGAGTTTGCACTGCAGTGCGTATTGAAACACGCATCGGAGGTTCAGTTCTGAATGTTGCCGTCTGCGCGACGCTTCTTGCCCCACAACAACGTATAGCGCAAGTCGAGCACGTCAATGGTGAATGGGCAACGCACTGTGGGAAACACATTACACGGCCTACAGTGGAAACATAAATCGACAACCGAGAGCTGAGTAGGGGAAGAAATGCAATTTGCGAAGTATACGACTCTATGGAATCATATATATACGTATCTGTTGAAGGGGAGAGTCCAGGGGTCGGGAATCGTTTTTCAGACTGAACCCCATCTCGACTGATTATCGTGTTCCTGCTGCCCTGATGGGGTTCCGTGTTTATTGTCACGTTTCCCAGGCTGTAATTGCTATTTCTACTATTGCCTCCGGAGCATCGGTGGTTCGCCGTTGTATTTTGGGAGGCTTGTTTACCTATCACGGTGCAATTCACGATTGGTACACGTCACTGAAACACTGATCTGATAGGGTTACTGCAAATTACAACGCCCGAAATCAAACTGCTCAGTGTTTGTGTGTGTTGGTTAGCCGAATTTTGCATTTGGTGCTACGTTATGGTTCTGGAGGTATTATAGACGAGTGCAGTAAAAGCGGTTTTTCAATATAACTTGATCGGTAACGAACGCGCTACTTTTAAGAAACTGAGTTTCGTTCCGGTTAATCGAAGCCACGTATGTAAAAAAAAAAAAAAAAAATCGCAGTTAGTGTCAAGTCGCGAGACGACTCTGACCTATCGTTCTATCTTGCCGACGATGTCATCAGCATGGACAGCATCTCCAGGCATCCTTGGGACGACCGTGGTCAGCGGGCCTCTTGACGTTACGATGATCCTGGGTCCTTGGTCTGCGATGGAACGATTCCAAGTCCCGCAGGTTTTTGTGCGTTTTTTTTTCCTGCGAAGGAGGCGTGATACAACGTTGGGTATCACGTGAGGTGTGGTGATGCAGGTAGCTGGAGTGGAAAGCTCAAGATGCCAGGCCTTATGCCAGTATGGCTCCGCCGAGGAAGGTTCTTAGTGAAGGATCTTGTCTTGTGTACTTGCAGTACGAACTCGTTCAGAAAAAAGAGAGAAAGAGAAAGGATCAGAGAAAGGATCATGTTACAGGCTGCCCACAATGCGTAGCGGCACAGCTGTCGAGTACCAAAAGGTCGCACGGCTACTCGGAATTTTCTTTTCTTTCCTCTTCCATGATACGAGAACTTGAGAAGCCTCTCCAGCCACAGTTGCTTCGCGGCGCTAACGCCGAATCAAAAAGAAGATGCCATGTGAGGTAATCACGTGTTCTCTAAAGGTGGCCAGTAGCCACTTCAACACTGCAAGATTGCTGCGATCAAGTTCGTATTTAACTGGCAAGCAACGCTTCATCACCATATTTTCCATCCTCATCAGCCACCACCATACACTCCGTTTCTGGTGGCATTCTCCGGCACGTGTCCACAGTTTTTTGCCTCATCTATCACTGACCCTCACCTAGATATGTCACCGTATAATCGCCGCCACCATCGCCTCCGATAAGGACAGCAGCTTTAATCCGTCGTTTCGCGCACCGGAAGTACTATCCGGATAAGAGTTTCCCCTCTCGGGAGCCCTTCACCTCTACAACTGTTCTAACCCGTTAAACGGACGAGAGTAGAGCCAACTTAAAGAGCAGCAGCGCGTGCGTCGCCAGCGCCACGAGTGAGTGGCACGTGCAACTTCCCGAGGGACGAAAGGGAAGATTTTAATGACTGCCTCCTGGCTTCCTTTTTAGATGGGGAGCAATTCCCTCAGTGTATGTGCGTGTGTGCCTATAACAGGGAGGCGGGTGGCTGTCAGTCGGGTCAATAGTGGGTTAATAACTGGCTGACGCGGCCGCCTGCGCCATCTTTATTGCATCAACTGGTGCCGCTCCCCCGTCGTCTGTTAACGAAAGCTCGCCCGTACGAGTGAGGATGGAGATTTCAAAAAATGAAAAAGAATCCAATATCCGCCTTACGAATGGATACGTAAAATATTAAGCATGCCCTATTGAGCAGTATTGAAGTTGCCACGCACAAAATAATGAACATCCTTCGAAATTTATACTTTCGCAGGCAACGTGCTACTGATATATCGCTGTTAATATATAGATAACTTCAAGGAGATTTTAACTTCACATTTTTTTAAAGGCTCCTCGTGTCTTCCTGCGCGTTTTTTGTTTAATATATACACCCATATTTCTGGCAAGTAAATCGTGACTTACCGCAGTATAAAATTTTCAGCGATGCATCACACTGCACTGACAGGCGCTAGAAATTGGCTACCAGAGGAAGTCGCGAGCAGTCCAAGGGAATAGGGCAACTCAATATGATAGAGCGTTCATCATTGCGAGCGAACAGCGGTCGCAACATTATAGAAGCGGAGCAATGACATTCATTCGAAATCAGGCAAACTAAACAAATTTCCAAACTTTAATTTCAAGCGTGTATAACTAAAAGAGAGGATCTCTTTTCGCCCAGATTGAACTCAGTGGCAAACATCTCAGAATTCCAGACGAATGTCCGCACAGTTCCCCCTGAAGTCGCTCCAGGACGCATACTAACACTGCTGTCCCCCACTCCTTGATGTCCTCTCTCCATCTGTCCACATCTGTACGCTGCTCATAGCCACAGTTGCTTCGCGGCGCTAACACGCCATAAAAAAGACTCAGAATGTCTAGAATCACATCTCACTTCTTGTGCCTCCCATATTGCCTCAACCACACAACTTCACTCGAACCACAATCCTCTGTCGAACCATCTCCGAGCCACTTTCCCGCTCAGCTATAAAAGAGAAGGAGCGCTTACACCTTACAGTATATAAGCGCGCCGCCGCGTCTTCTACCAACCAGCCAAGCACAACGTGCCCGAAAGCTATTGAGATCAATCGTGGCCTAGACACCTCCACGCGCTCCCCATGCAGCACGCATTCGAACACGCCATCCATTAAGCGCAATCCTTCCATTATCTGCGCTGCCAAAATTCCATTCCACATTTTCCAGAGTTGCGCCGCTTTATATTTCCGGCCCACCATTACTCATCGGGGAAGACAGGCGAACGCCATCCATTTTCCAGGTTCTCGTAACGTCTACGTGTATTTATCGAGCGCAGCTTTTAAAAACTTTGGCGGGGGCGGAGCCTGCTCCGGCGAGCCGAATAATCGTTCAGAGATTACGTGCTCCAGTCAACTGGCGCGTGCAGGTTGAACTCCGGCCGACCTGGCGACGGTGAGAACTTCCATGTCTCCCGTTCCATCGTTGCATGCTTCGTTCGGGGACATGAGTAAGGTCGACGATAATAAAAATGCATTGAGGAATTCAAACTCGTCATCTGAAAGGCCCTTACTCATTGTTCAAGATCAATGTGACAGGAATTTGCATACAACATTGTTGAGCTGCGCACAGGTTGGGACAAAAGTTCACGGAACACCGGGGAGGCGCATTTCTCCATTGCAGCGACACCTTAGCAGCAAACGGGAGCGGACAGACATACTGAGAGCTGGATAAAACAGCCGGTCACCCTTTCTTATTCGATATATTCCTGATATCTAGCAGGGGGCCGCTCCGATGAAGAAATACGCCAGTGCCGTGTTCCGCGAACTTTTGTCCCAAGCTATACGCCCTAGAAAGCTCTGGAGACTTGGTCCAGCTGGACACCAGTGCAGGGTATCGCACCGGAACTGAACCGCTATTTTTTCCCGAACCGAACCGAACCACTTCTGTTTTTTTTTTTGTTTTTTTTTTTTGCCATCATGGTACTGAGTCCGAACCGCGGGACTAAGGAAAAGTACAGCTCCGAACTGGTTCGACAAAGGGTTCAGCGTTAGTTAATTAATTAATTTATTTTTTCGTAAGGCGCTTGGACGAGGATGATATGAGAGGTGTGAAGGACACTCTAGTCGAGTGCTAAAACTGCCTAATATGCTGCAAATGTTATTCAAAATTCCATCCATATATGCATGCGAATGTGGTACACGATGCTCGTAACCATTTTGGTCATGCGCTTTGTGTTTGGGTCAGGCCCCAGTTGGGAGTCGTGTTTCCAACATTGTAGTACAAAACTTATTTTCATTTCTTTGCGAGCTTGGCTCGCGGCCTGCAGACCTGTGGCCGTCTGGGCACCACAAAAAGTAGGTACTGTACTAATAAAGATGTACTTACTTCTACTATAATTTTCTTACTTCTGCTTGCGTCAACAACGCGCGTGCACGCTTGCGTTGTCATCAACTCATCATGCATATCTTAAATAAATCAGTCAATGCTTGATGTCAGAACGCTGTTGACCTAATGTGTCCCCGTGGGAAAGCTTGCATTCTGTTTCATACACTCCAGCGTATTACCAGAGAATGTTGGCACAACTTTTTCCGCAGTACGCTGAACGGGTGAACCCGTACCCAGAACCGACCCCGTAAATCATTCGGTTCAACACCGTGCACCAGTGTGCATTGCGAACACTTAGAATACTTTTTCAGATTGGACTTCGAAGATTTTGGAGAACGTCTTTGGACAACATACGCGCAAATCTTGGTCATTAGAACCGAATTAAAATCTTGAAATCGTTCGTCTTCTTCTGGCACTGCTACTGTTCTCCACAATCGAAAGAACACTCACACCAGGAGAGAACATCGTCGTTACCATGGGGTTAACATGTGATGTGAGTAGGGCTAAACCTCGACGGGCAAACGCCGGTTCCGCCCGATACCTATAAGCCTACCTAATCATTCCCCTTGACTTTACAAACCTTACAAAAGGGCACGGTGTTACTGCCAGCGCGGGCCCTCCTAGCGCAGAGACGTGATGACATAAACTCTGTTCTTCTGTCCATCCATTTGCGTCGGCCACCACTTCAAACTGTGCCAAATAGCTGCTCCAAGGATCCTCGCCGTTGAGCTTATCAGGTTTTGCAAGTGCTGAGGGTTGACGTGTCACATATTATGGTTGATCGTTGTGTAAACGATTCGCAGTCGTACCAGACGAATGCTGACCAGCTTCAGACCGTCCCGGAGGCAGATGCAACAGTGCAGCGAATTCGGACCGCAACTCTTCCACGACGCTGCGTGTATTCGACTGCAGCAATGTTTCCATTTCCTCCAGGGTAATATGAAGCTTGCGGCTTCAGGTTCATAGTCCACTGGAGGAGCCGATTGCCGGCGTCGTCGTGGGGGCATTGTTCACGCAATGGGAATCCCACTTCTGGTACCAAATGTTACAAGGTTCCGATCCCTCAGTCTAGAACCGAAGAAGTCGAATTGTCCGTGCCCTTCTCTTCGGACCTCTTCTTCATTCTCGTAACAATACTGTATCCAGTTGCACCTTCTGCGCCATACCTTTACATAATGGTTTCGCAAGGAAACCTACTAGCTCTACAGTAACGTAGCTTTTGGAACTAAACCTGACTGATTGATTGATTTAAAGAAAAAAAAATAAGTGGAAATTTTGGCTTAACTAGTGTGAGGCCAGCAACTCCACAGGAACAAAAATACACGTTCGTTTTCCCATATGTGGGAATTGTGGGTGTGATGCAGCGAGACGTTGACCAAAGCTCCTCTTCTACACGCGAATCCGAAAGTCAAGGCTGCGATTTCTCCTTGAAGTATAGAACAAGATATAGCACCTCCATTTCTACCCACCCCCACAGAAATGCTCCTTATTTCGTTGTTAGTTTGTCATGAGAGCGTCGTGGTCCTGTGTGACCCATTCCTTGTACGTACCGCAGGCGGTCCGATTCGAGTCCCAGCATTTCCCCTGTTACGTTATGTTTTCTCTCTGTGTGTCTTGAAAGATTTCTAGACACAGTTACGTTCAAGTCCGAAAAAGAGCGAACTAAAACGCTTACATTTCTCGCAATGTCGAAACGTTCTACTCTTCGCTATGGCACCCGTTGCTACAACTGTTGTTTCGTGGTGCCTGCGTGCGATTATGCTTCGTTTTCTCTCTTTGTCAATTGTTGTTATTGTTATGTTACAACGAACCAAAGTAACGGAGCACGATCGCCACCCCCCTCCCCCCCCCCCCCCCCCCCGATCAAGATGCCGCCTAGGAGATCGCTCGGAAATAGCACGGCACTACCCACCACCACTCGGAGTAACTGCCGCTTCTTTACATACAATCTGATACTTATTGTTCAGTACCTTAATCCTGCTAACGCATGAACCTATGAGTGGAAAATACCGTGTTACGTCATCGATCCATGTCCCGAGACCAGACACGCAATCTGGCTGTTATGTGGATGCTACAACAGCCGCGACTCTAGCACCGTGTAGAACATGAGAGGATTGCCATCAAAAATGCAGTAACGACACACCGTGCGCACTCTGGATATGTGGATGCCTTGCGTGCTCCGCCCGGAACGCCTTTTCATAACGCCCTTGTTAATATGGGGAGCGCTCCAGGAATGCGGGGACGACGCCGTGTCCCCGTGGCTGCTGATGAACGCGTGCGCCTGACAGGTCGGCCAAAGTGGACAGCTTGCTCCGCAAGTGCTGCTTCTGCGACGTCAGAGGTGGTCTGATTTGTGGGGCGGTGTCAGGCGGTTGGGAGCGATGAGTTGTTTGGGAAAGGTTTGTTGTTGGTAGCGGTGTGATTGCTTGTCGCAGTACCCTGGGATTGCATGCAATCTAATAAGCGAGATAATCGATAGATGAAAATTGGTGGTGGCTCGCGATGGAAAGATCTTGCTCATAGGTGATAGTAGAGCATCTACAACGGTGCAGCGTAACTATGCTCATGAGCAACACCACAGTGGTCGGTCCGTGGATTGCTTTTGCCCACCTGTGAGTTGTTTAATGTGCGCTGAAATCTCAACAGATGACACACCGTATTTAACGTCCCTCGTGGAAGACGGCGTACCTTAGCATGCGAACCCGCCCTCGTCCAGGTGTATACGAACCCGCGACCATAGTATGCGTTACCAACTGAGAGGTCGGTGTGTATTTATTGTATGAGACTACAGTGATATTACATCGTTTTCGAGCGATATCCTTGACCTTTCTATATAGGACTACTTTGTTGCACTGGATAATGAAGCTCCGTGATGGTTTCTTCGGAGGGACTTCGTCGTTCCCAGGGCATGCCAGTTCTTTGGTAGGAGCTCTCTTCATCTTTAGGCTGCAGTGTCATCCTTTCTCTTGGTCTATCAAAATGCTGCATTAACTCATCATCAACAACAACAACAACTACATGAATGACGATGGGATGCATTAACTCATCGAATGCGACTCGATGTGGCTATTACAGCTCAGTGGCGTTGACGCTTGAGACAAGATGACCCTCCCAGACCCTGTCACTGCAGTGCTCTAGAAGATCTATCACATTATCTTTTTCATTGCCCACACTACCAACCTTCCCGAACCACACTCTCCTGGTCTCTTAACCAGCTGGACTCTCGCTCCCCACACCCCCCTCTCTCTCAACATTGCTTGGTCCCGGGCAAAATCCAGCCCATCAACGCTGCGCCCTCAAAGCTCTTTTGACATTTTTGGACACCATATAGGACTTCGAACCTTATTGTGACCGGCTCATTATTTCATTCCCCACATCACCATCAGCAATGGGGTAGAGTATCGCCCCTGGCGATAACACTCCCCATTCATCATCTTCAAAATAAATTTGTTGTGTTGTTTTCTTGGACAAGAGCTGGTGCTTCCCCAGGCCTTGTTAAATCCTTGGAAGCGAACGTTTCGGCGGATATCCTTATGACTTCGTGGTGCTATTTGTATTCGTAGGTGCTACCTGACTAGGAGGAAGGGTAACTAAGTCAAAAGTGATCATTCGATCGTGCCGTAGAATTGACATCGCCTTTTCTTTTGTTTTTTGTTGTTGTTGTTGTTGTTTTTTGCCTTTTCGCCGATATAACTTATTAGACGCCGTCATATCAACCTGAGCAGTCTGCGCAACGCAAACAAGAATGAGAGGAGTAAAGCGTAAGAAACGACACCATCGTATGTTCTCACGTCCGCTAGCAAGCATGACAACGGCTCTTATCACCTCCAATAAGGGCCGAAAAACCGTAACATGGAAAACATTCCAGGGCCAGGTCTATATCTGCGATCATCCGTCTCATCCGTCTTCTCTATAGAACCAAACGCAATGTCGTATGCCCGGGATGCACGCATATTAGCCCGCTAAACACGGGTAATCCGACGTCTCCCATCCAGCGACATAGTACGCATAGCGGCAGCTGCCCTCCGCCATTATTGTAATCGCCGCGGCGAATGGGTGCTAATGCCTGGATCAGTCACCCCGCCTCGGTGTTAATCATAACTGCAGCGCGCATCGCTTTATGTACACGATATGATGTGTTCCAAGTGTACGTTGCTATATTAGCACAATGCCGACAGAGGCGCTGCTGGTTGGTATGCTTCTACCTGATGTCATTATTGTTCTGCATTTCACATTTAGGACTGTGCTGAAATACCTTCGGAGTTAGCCTTCATGTCTTTTTTTATTATTTTTTCATTATTTCTGTTTATGTGATCTGTTATTTCCACCTCTAAATTTTCATTTCTTTTTCCCATGGACTGTGACTTTTTCCCTTCGTGCAGCTTATGCTGCGGTTTGCGGTCTTCCTACGAAACTTACTTTTTGTTGTTTGGTATCACTTATATCAAATTATGTTGCACTGCCAAACAGAAACCCAGAGAAAGGAGGAAGGGTTCATAGCGTTGACTAGAACCCCGAAGAAGCAATATATCATCATTTTGGCTTATTTTCATCTCGACTTGCTGGCAGGGTGTAAGTTGCTTAGACACACCGTCATCCACGAGGGACGTCATGTACGGCGTGCCGAATGCTGAGATTTCGGTGCGCATTAAAGAACCCTCAGGTGGGCCAAATTAATGCACAGACCAACAACTGTGGCATCGCTCATGATCATAGTTGTCTCGCGACGTAAGACCACGAATTAACATTTATCATTACCATTATCAGGACATATTTTCCGTTTCCTAAATACTACTCCGGAGTTTTGTGTTGTTGCGCTGCTATTGAACTTGGTGAATGAAAGCTGCCGCACATCCCTAAATTAGATGCACAACGATCACAGAGTATCACAAAATACTTACTGCCTTTCATGAAATTTCTGTGATGCTTTTCCGAAGAGACAACGTTGCGCATCGTTGTGCCATTACCCGAACAGCACGCCCAACGTGAAACTCATTCCACGCAGAGATCAGCGTGGCTGGTGTTTGCACGGGTCGGGATTAAACCTTCATAGCTTCCACTCCATGACCGATTCACTTTGGAACTTAGCATAAATATGGAAATGAGGGTAGGATCCGGAACGAAACGCACTCCGACGTGATCCTTTTGGATTAGGTGCAAGAGTAGCGGGAGCGATTTCTCTGGTAACGGCCTCCCTCATCTGCTATGTGTACATAGGATTAAAGATGGAGGGGGCGATATGTAGAGGGCGAAATTGCTGTTCTGCTATAAACATAATTCGCAGAGTGTTATGCTTATCGAAGGACTGTCGCGGGCTTGTAAGTTGTGAGTATCTTGGGATCAGCGTATACGGAGGAGTAGCACATGAGGTTACCGTGGGAAGAGCTCATTCGGACATTTTGGTTGCGACGAACCGTGAAGCTTTGAGGCGAAGGTTTGAATGATGCGATGAAAGTAAGGTGATCAGCGTTTCTGGTTTTATCATATCGTACGTGTTGTTTCAATATCATCAAATCAATATTTAGAACTACACTTAGTTGATATTTTATTGGGAAGTCCTTGTACGTGTCTTTGTCGACTCTTGAGTTGAAACGCAAGCTATGCAGCAACAACAACAACAGCAACAAATAAGTGATGATGATGTAGTGGGATGTTTCGCCGCTGAGGCGGCACCCTATCCCATTGCTTGAAGGGGAGAAGATGGTGAATAACGATGAATGTTCAGAGTTCACGCAGGAGCCCTGTTGCTGCTAAAAATGGGATGAGGGCTTGAAGAGCTCGTAGCTGACCTCTATTATATCAAGCCAGGTGGATCCTTTGCTCTCCCTCTTGCGGCTTTCCTACAAAGGATGATGGGCATTGAACTGAGTGGCAACGATATCCTGCCGTACGCACAGCACTGTCCTCCATAACGGCACCCCACTACGTCCAAAGATGCTGTAACCGCTAAGACGGAACTGAGGTTGCACGTATATGCTTCACTGATAGCCAAGAGAGGAATTGGACGCTTGAGTAGAAACAATTTGAGGTTCGCTAACTTAGGTCGTAGCCCCCTTGCATTCCATTGAAGAACAGTAGCCCGCTTATAAAGCTGGTCCATGGCTGAAGGGAATCAACTTTTCTGCAGCAGCTATGCAGCAACTTTACTCTTATCTACGTGGTTTCACAGCGTAGGCTCAATTCGCATGACACTTTCGACGTCAAGGGAGAAGGGCGTATGGATGTCGGCACAGTTCTCCTTCAATTCGGCCCAGGACGCATACTAACCACTCCTTCCTGCTGCCCTCTCTCCATCTGTCCACCTCTGTACGCCGCTCATAGTCACAGTTGCTTCGCGGCGCTAACACGGAACTAAAAAAAGAAAAAGAAAGGCGTATCAATAAGACTGATTGTGTGGTCATCATAACATTTAATTTTCCCCGAGGTTTCCCTTAATTTTTTCCGTAGTTCCCGTTTTCCGCCTCATAGTTATGAGGGTTCGATTATTCATTTGTATGCATCGCAACATACATATTTATGTATCGTTTTGCATTTTATTTCTCAGTAGCATTTCTTTATCCATCGCATCCATCTGCCATACAGCTCTCTTCCCGCACCTATACGTGGAATGCCAGAATAACAATTCGATTCTATGAGGTAAATGAACCATACGAATCATCACGCACCCCAGTCTTCAGCCCTGCACAATGTGCAAGTAAAACCTAGCCTGCAGCCATGAAAAGTCACTGCTACGTTAGCTACTACAACGCGCTGCTGAGCCCGCCAAGAAAGCCCGCCGTCCCCGGGCAAGACATCACATTACGGCACAGCGTAATAAGTGTCCCGTAATGCTATGCTTGGTTTCCGCGTGCCTTCATCCCTCGAACGGGTAACGAATCATTCTTGTCCTGTATGGCAGTGTGTGCAGATGCAGACTGAATGAATGCAGTTGAATCGGAGCGACATGTGACAGGAGGGAAGTTATTTGTGGGAGATAATTCGAGCGTCTGCCGTCCTTTTTCCCCCTGCGCGCACAGTCATCGCGACACGCAATAATTGGGTTAGCGCATCAGCGAGCTTCTGCAGTGAATGCTGTTCCGGTGTCCGACACAGATGGATATAAAGGGCTGGAGAAGGCTTACGGGTTCTTCGTAATTCGCGCATAACTCTGGTTGACAGACTTGCTCTGCCGCGATACTCGTGCGACGGCTTCTTGCGGAAAGCTTTTCGACGCAATGCATATAGCAGCACTCACCCTCGAACAACCAGACGCGTTCTTTTTAGATCACTTCGCTAAACCATGTCAGTCTAACGTGTTCTGTGTGACGACATTGTAGTTTTGCAGAGCTTTGAGTCTCACAAAAGGACGATATCTTACGCGATAAGTGCTGGCTATACCTTACGTTCCTGTCTGACGAACGTTCCAAGCGCTAACCTTCTTAACTGGCCCATCGGAGCTGTCGTTGTCGGCAAATTGGAGCACAGGGGAAATTTTATTCGTGGGAAGGGGAAGATAATAATAATAATAATTGGGTGTTTACGTCGCGAGACAGGGAAGGGGAAGAGAGACATGGGTATATCATTCAGTAGGTGCTTCACACAAGCACATATAAAGAAGTGATCATCGAAAAGGGAACTATATAGATTGCACCACGCAGGTAATTTACGCTCCCTTTAATCATCAATACGTAATTCACACTGCCATTCGTGGACGAGCAGTTAATTTTTTTAAATATGTCACACACAAAAAGTTACTTGCCTCCTATTTATGATCAACGGCCCAGGATTTAAAGGGGCACTAAAATGCAAAAACAAGTTCACTTCAAATTACGTTTCACGCTATGTTAATTTCGTACTTGTTATCATGATCCAAAACTTTGATTTCATTACGAAGCTACTATCAAAATTATACTGGACTCTTTCTTGTTTCGGCGCTAAGCAGTGAACGTCGCTTTAGCTCGTTCGTCGGTGTTTTTAGCTCATGTTGCGCGTGCACGTGCGTGCCGCGCCATGGAGCAGTCCCGGAGAAAAACATTTTGCGCGTTGCGAAGTGGACTGGCTTCGCTGTCCGAAGGACTTTAAGATAAATATTGTCAGTGAAACATTCACGAGAACTGTTGTGGGCTACAATTCAGTGAATCGGTACTGAATAACGCAGCAGTGCACGTCATGCCGCGCATATATGGAACACTACGATCGGACCCGTTCCAAATCCACACGTCCACGATACGTATGCGCGTGCTTCTCCTGCTGCCTCATTGGATGCCGCCAATCTTTGCCTCTTGGGGACTCCATTCGTTGCTGCCAAAGACGGTTCTGTTTTCATGGCGTTTTCCTTCTAAATGGTAGCGTTGTGTGAACTAATTTTGTTTTAATTGCACTGATTGAAACACGGACTTTCATTTGAGAGCAAGTTGTTTTTGCATTTTAGTACCCCTTTAAGATTGCTCAAGCATGCATATGGTGTGGGTTTTTGCAAATGCAATGGCAGACATCCTATGTCTTGCATTCTGAAAATAGCAGGGAGAGTATTCCGTAGTTTCTTCGTGTGGCTGGGAGGTTTAGAATGAGATTGTTCGTTTTTAACAAATATTAAGGATGGCAAATGCATGTGCACCGCATGGCCTATGGACTACTATGTGAACTGGAAAACCTCCCCACTTCATCGTCAAAATATAATTGTTGTTGTTATTGTTGTTATGTGAACTCACTGAGAACGCTATTGTACCAAATCAGGATATGGATATAGATAAAGTTGGAAGGAAGGAATTTATTTTATTTCATATAGCTATGAAGCAAAGTATAGAGCGGGACTTTAAGGCATACCTGGTAAAACAGTCCTAACAAATAACATTCGAAGCATTAAAAAAAAGTGATAAATAAAGAGTAAGCAAACATAGAAAGTGAGGAGCAAACCACATCGATGCTTACGCTTGTGACACACACACACACACATACATTGGATGGTGATGGGGTGGGCGATTCACCGCCGCTGAGGCGGTACACTGCCCTATTTCGCGTTGGGGGAGGATGAAGGGATGATGATGGGGCTTTCAAAGAGCCGTCGCCAGACCGGTGGAGCACAAGTACTCCGCCAGAAGACGAAGGCCCTGCGTCTGGTGGGCAGCGTTCGACCACGGACCGAGGATCTTCGCTAGGTTGAACGGCCGCTTGTCAATGCGTTGCATAGAGAGTTCCATTAGGGCACGCTCGTGGTGGTATTGCCCACAAGCCAGGATGACGTGGCTGAGGTCGCCGTGCACTCCACAAGTGGGGCCGAGGGAAGACGAGGTGGAGCCGAGACGGTGTTGAAAGGCAGGTGTAAAGGCAACGTTGAGCCTCATGCGGTGGAAGAGAGCAGTTAAGGGGCGCGGTAGTCGCGGTACGCTTGTGACAATTGTGTTGGGAAGTGTAATTTTAGTTTTCTTTTAAATGAGTAGAGCAATGAGACGAGATGAGTAGAGTAATGCTGGAAGTACACCTTATTTCCGAAGGTAAACCGTTCCAAATATTAGAGATCGCTATTTGTGCGTGGTGTGAATAAATGAAAGGTGTTCTCAGTTCCCTTGAAGAGGTATGTCGTCGCTCGATGCCTGAGTGTGGGAAGTCTGTCGATAAATAAGTAAAAGGAAGTTGCGCATTTGTATATGGCAATTTTATATTGAAGTAACTAGGTAATATATGTTTGATGTATCTAACAGCGAAAATGCCTACGACACCGAGTCGTGAGGATGGAGTGAGAACATTACGCGAAGGGCTCGCTATTGCATCACAAGTAAGGGGTGTAAGTTAGATTTATATGTTACACTGTATACCTCAACGGCATAAGAAATGTGGGAATAGATAAGAGCATAGTATACATTGAGAAGCGTATTAATTGTGGAGGCGTGAGAATACCCATAAGCTCGGAGAGATCTTAGAACGAACATACTGAATGTGCTCGTGCGAACTGAGATTTTCCTGGATGATAATGGCAATAACAACAACAACATATATATTGTGATGATGAAGTGGGGAGGTTTTCCACTCTAGGAGTGGAACGCTACCCCATAGCTAGGGGTCTAATATGAGTGGTGACAGAATGGCAATAAATTTGACTTTAGGTAGCCTTTTTAGGAGACAGCTGTCGACTAACAGTTTTTCATTATCGTCATTGAGGTGCGCGCGGGTGCGGTTATATCCGCGGATCCGCGAGGATATCTGCTCTACATCCTGGCTTAGAAATCCAGATAGAAATATACGTTTTGAAATCAAGAGTTCTGATGCGTGAAGTGGACCCTGACTTTGGCTTCACCATGCCTTCTCGTGTGCCTCGCCATTTTGCGTCGCTGATACACAGGCTTCGTCTTGGGGTTGCATTCACCCCCCATTTCAAGCATCTGATCGGCCGCTCTGACTCGATGCTCTGCTCTCGTTGTGCTGTTTTGGCGGACACCAAGCATGTGCTCCTCGACTGCCATCTATACACCTCCCAAAGAGCAGCTCTACAGTGTCGCCTGCAGTCGATCACGGCAGCACCACTCACATTGGCAACCATTCTCGGCCCTGGGTCTAACCAGACTGACCATCGTCAAGTTCTTGAGTATTTCAAGATTTTTCTGCGGGACACTGGTCTCCTGTCTACCCTATGATCTGCCTGCGTACCTGTGTGCTGTGTGTGTAGTATTTTTGTGTGCTGTGGTTTTGCCTACCGTTCTGATGTCATACTGACTCCAGTGACTATCCCTATTTAGCATCGTTCATCACCTCATCATCAGGACACATCACATCCTGCCCCATTGTGCCTTGGGGTAGTGGGCCGCACCTCAAGTGGCGAATTTCCCCATTCATTGTCATTAACTTATTTGTTGTTGTTGTTTGAAATCCGCGCGGCTAAAGTGCGACTAAAACCGTGCACCTCCGCCGTCCGCGCGGATTACCGCATTTTATCCGCAAAGAAGCATTGATGTCTCTGCCGGCGTCCCCTAGGTGGAACCATAATTGAGAATATGCAGTGAACCCAAAATGGCGTCGATATGTGTCATCCCTTTCAATGCTGTGCTTTTAACTGCATGCCTTTTATTTGATAACTACGGATGACATAATGAGGTGGTAACATAACATTTTCGTCATGTGGATTTTTCCCTACGAATACAATGACCGCGGATGTGCGGATGTATACTGAATACTGCGCGGGTGCGGTCCATATGCCATATCATATGCCAAATAGCGCGGGTGCGGTCGCGGGTCTTACGTGCGCATATGCCGTGCGGATACGGATACTGTCAGTGTTACCGCGCTCAGCTGTATAGATCTAGATCCCCATGATTGGAGGTAAGATGAGGGCAATGGAAATAAAATAGAGATAAATAGAGATAGAGCCTCTGGGCAGATAAAGAAAAAGGAGAGTGTAGATCTCTCTCTCTCTCTCACTCTCTTTTTTTTTTTTACCTAGTAGGGAGATGAACGCGGAACGAAATCTATTAAACGTTAGGATGGAGGAATACCCTGAGACACGGAACAAAGAATCAGACTACGATGACCAGACTGTACGGTTCTTCACGGGCACCATGAAAATAAAAGTTGAATTGAATTGAAAAAGACGACTAAAACGGAAACTTAGAGTAGTTGGTACATAGATCCAATCGACAACCAGCACTGTGCTGTGTTTGGCGCTAGGTGTTCATTGGAAGAGGACGACACCACACAAGTATTCCATCATCATGCTTCACCACAGCTATAGCCTGCGCCATATCCCTTCCTCATGTTGCATTAAACGTGTTCGCAGTCCTTGTAAAAAAAGTGAAAAAGGAGAAACTTAATGCAAAGCACTCGAGACACACGTCTCTCCTTCTTGGTCGCCTTTCGAAATTTATTATTATTTTCGTTCCAGTAGAGGTTTCTGTCCCCAAGCAAAGGTGCCATTTAGCTACTAGCACATGCGTTGCACGTTCAACCGAGTAAAACTTTGTTTCCGTTTCCACAGGGCCAGGTGACCACTCGCCAGGGCATCACACGGAGTTTCCTCTGCGAACTCATCCGGAACTTGCAGAAGGCCTTCCATGTCACTGCTGGCCACAGCTGGCCACAGTCTCCACGATTTGAGCGACAGCGCTGTTCAGTTGTCCGAACACTGGAACCTCAAATGTCCACCGTTTCAGATAAGTCACAGGTAAACAGTTCTAGAGAAAGGACCATTTCAGTTACGACTGGACGGTCACTAGGGCCAGTTTTCTGATTGATTTACGACCGCGACTCTCTTCCTGGAGAGGCGGATCGTAAAAAGTTTGAAACTAAATAATGCGTGGCTCCTGCATATGCTAGTTAGTGAGGTCTTACCTACGGTCATAAAAACTTTCTTCGTTAGCATGGACTCGGGGAGTTCTCGCTTCGTTTCTTTTAAGTTACATCGCGAACTGTGACGGTTTCGTCAGTTGCGATTTTGTGTTTGATATAGTCAGGGGCTTCCTTTGCAAAGGTCATCGACCTCCGGAGGACGGTTAGAGCTTTGTGTAAACGATGCATCTTTAACCTCTTTGAGCAAAAGCCCCTACCGAATGTGCATATGCGACTATGCAAGGCATAACGACATCGTCGTTGCAACGACGATTTCTTCTTTACGTTGCACGGAATGTCACTCGCATCCGCAGATCGTAGGCTATACTTATTGACCTTCGGATGTTTATGATGAGATAGAATACTGTCCATGAAAGCTGTGCATGAATATGTAGGTGGCAAGTGCAAACGTTTTTCATAGAACAATTGAATGCAAGGGTCCAGTATTCCGAGTGTTTGTTGAGCCCTGCATGAGGCGATGAAATACCTGTATGAAATCATACGACAGCCGCCGAGAATAGTCGAACACCGACTGTTCTTCTTCTGGGTTCCGAAGAACAGTCTCTGTTCGGCTGTCCGGCGGCTGTTCGAGATATCGGCGGCTCGCGATCTGAGGCCTCCCCAATACTCCAAGGACAGTTACCCGAACTGAAAGTATCATTTCAGTTCGCCCAATCGTACGTCAAAGACATTCATCAAGAACTCCATCTCGTGTCTTGACGGCATGTTCAGGAATGAGAAGCTGCTAGCAGTATATGTTTCAAAACACAATTGTGTGTTATGATAAAGTGTTGTTTAATGGCAGATCACATTATTTATGGAAATCTGAGTATTTACTGTGTAATGGCAATGGTGATGAGGTAAAGAAAAAATATGCAAGTGTGGGCAAGTGTTAACGGAATATCTGGAACACATGGAGGCTTAACTCGGGTGCACAAAAAGCATATTGTCGCCGGAGTCTCAGCAAGAGCGACGCCAGCGTCCCCTTTGTGCGTCTGCTGGCGTTCCCGTTGTGGCACGGACATTAACGATCGGGGGCGAGCTACTTTATCGTCCACCGTCTTGGCATTGATCGGAGCTGTTTATATGGAACCGCTCTCTTTTCTGTTTCTTCGCCTTGAAAGATACTGTCATCTACCGGCCAGCTATAAGCTTGACATTCGGAGAAAGGGGAAGGATAATGTCGCGAGGAACCGGGGACCACACCATAAACGGGAATGGGTTCGTTGTCGAAATTTCAGTAGACAGTTAAGGCGTTCAACTAGGCATTAATAAGGCTGAGAGATACGGGTTCGTTACATTGGTAACTGCTCAATTTTTATTTAAAAAAACAATTTTGATACTTGAAACGTACATTTCTAGATAACATACACTTCTAGTTTGTTTGTTTGTAAAAAAATAACGAGGAGAAATTGAACTCGTCTCCCGACTTGTTCTGCTACTCCTAGCATAAATTCTCCCCCCAAAACTACTTCTCAGGTACTCTACTCACAAGTTCGCTATTCACTATTGACATGTTCACTAGAAGTCCACAATTATCCACTATTCACAATTATTCCAAGATCATGCACAGAGAATCCTAGAAGGTTGCATCCATCCCACAGCTCAAATTTCACAAGTGCCGCCAAGGCAGCATCCCTCGTGTTCGATGCCCAAAGTCCCAACAACTCCCAACGTACATCTGTATTTTGTGGGAAGTCACTTTAGATGAAATAATTTGTCATCTCCATCCGTGTTCATCGAATTAATTACAACATTGTACCCGCGAAACTTATCGGCTCTTTGCATCGCATACACTCACCTTACGTCACATAAAACAAACCTTATACAAAGACAAAGTGAATTCTGAAACAGGATGTAGTAGACGGGGCTGTTTCCGCCAAGTAAAATATATATAGTTGATGTAATTCGCTAGACTCGTATCAACTTTAATACGAGGGATTAATGCGTCCCAGTATAATATGCGTCATAATATATTCACAAGGGGTACCAGATTATATCGACGGCTGCGGCTCACTACATATATATATATGACTTGTTAAGAAGGCAGGCTTTGAATTCGTAATTCAGTATAAAAATTAGTAACCTATGAGAGACGTTCGATAAGGTCTAAGCGTCGGTTTTGGGAAGCGTCGGTTGCGTGCGCATTGCATCCTCCTTTCATGTCGCAAATGCAAGTCACATCGCAGTCTGTTCTCAATTCGATTTTGTGTCGCACTGCGTTGAACTTCAAAAGGTGAAAATTTCTCGGGCGAACAACAGCGTCAGAGCGGCGCAGTCATTGCATTATTCACTAAGGAGGGGACAGCACCGGCCAGCATTCATGAATGCATGGAAAATATGTATGGTGAATCTCCACCTTCGCGTACGCCTCCTAAAAGGTGGGCAGCGTTGTTTAAGCACGACAGAGAAAAGTTGGAAGACGACCCAGGAGGCACGCCGTTCAGCTGAAGTCTCATCACTGACGAAATGTGCCGCATAATGCGAGGCATGATTGAGATGAACCGGCGCGTGACAGCACTTAAGGTTGTGAAATAACTGAGTACCAGCCAGGTGTCTGTGGAACACATCTTACGACGGTTGTTTGGAGATGTCGATGCGCTCTTCCGGCACTCCACGAACAACACTGGCGCCTGAAATGAAGAGGAAGTAAGGGGAGTGTTATCATAAAAAATGTTGTCCGGGAATAACGGTGATGACCACTGGTTTCACGGGCGTTTGGTGACGGGGATTGAAACGTGTATTTATCACTATGGACCTGAGAGCAGGCAAGTTAGTATAGCATGGAAGCGTCTCGATAGCAGGATTTTCGGGAGATATTCTCGAAAACCCTAAAAATGCAAGGCATGCATCTGCAGCAGAGGTCACGGCAGCAGGTACTTCTTCTCTTTCTTTCTTTTCTTTTCTTTTAGGTGGGGAGGGGGAGGGACGATGATTGCACACTGTTCATTGATGACCTTCCATGTCAACCAATAACAAGAGTGTCCGTATTATACAACCGCATACTTGTACGGCTTACCCAGAGTAATCAGAAAAGCAAAAAGGTAAACTGAGCCGAAATATTCTGCTGCTCCAGGACAATGCCCCATGCAGCGCACACATCCCATCTTGCGCAATCGACAATGCCGGAATCTGACATGGAGTTGCCAATCACACTCTGTCTGCTGCCGAGACCTTACCTCCAATGACTTTTTCCTACTTGAAGACACGCATGTACACCGATTTCAGGATGATAATGAGCTGAAGCAAGCTCTTGAGATGATCTTCAGGGGTATGATAAGACCTGCTTCTTTTCAGGAATCAGAGAATTCGACGAGAGATGTTGTTATGCGCATCGATGTTCACTGAGGCTACACTCTTAGAAATGAACTTCACCACATAGCACGCTCCTAGCCAACCATCATCCCCAATGACAACGTTCTCGCCCCTGATTTGTTGACAACGGGAGGAGGAGCCTATTTTGTTCCATTATGCACGGCACAAAATAGGCTCCTCCTCCCGTTTTCAACAAATCTAGGGCGAGAACGTTGTCATTGGGGATGATGGTTGGCTAGGAGCGTGCTGTGTGGAGAAGTTCATTTTTAAGAGTGTAGGGAGCAAAATTGTTCTATCGCTCTTTGTTCCCACAGTTTTTATTTCTGTGTTAGCTTTAGAACCTATTGGAGCATTATCTGCAGAGAAATATATTGGAATATATTGGAGAATATTGGCCCTTTTGGACCTTGATCTTTTGCCATAACATTTCGTAACATACGTCTAACAGTTTTTTTTTTCAGCCACCGACTACGAATGACTCCGTATTCATTCTCGCTACACTACTGGGAGCACCGAACTTAACTTTGGCGCCTATCAGAGGGCTAAAAATTGCAATATTCAAGTTATTTCCCTAAACTGTACCTTGACATCTATGTAGATGTAGATGTAGATGTAGATGAACGCTCTAATCTTCCCGCACTGCGAAAATCTCCTAATTCTTAGCTTAACCAGCAGAGAAAACCGAGAACACACCGACACTGGTAGCAATGAACCTTCTGGGAGGTTTCCAGTACCCACTACTGCCAACGCAATTCATACAAAACCGCGTAGACAACTGTCGGTGGGAAGGGGGAAAGGGGGCAATGATTACGCGACACCAATCCACCGCCGCCGCCGCCGCCAGCAGCAACAATCATTCCTCACTTTCTCCCCTCCTTTAACATACAAGGAATGACAAGGAAGAAAACTCCCTGCACGCAAAGGATTCCGAGCTGAAAACCTGGGGGATGATGAATCCTCAGTGAAGAACAAAGGGCTCCAAGGGTTGCGAGGAACAGACAAAGACACACACACCGGTCGTTCGTGTGAGATGTGTGTTCCAATCTTGGGGGTTATTCTGAGAACGTAAATTGGAATCGCCCATAGAAACGGGAGACTGCTTTCTGTTTTTTCGGCTGTGTTTGTCTTCCGCGCCAATGGCATCTCTGCTCGGTTCTCGTCTAATTAGCGCGCCGTGTCCCACAAACAACAGGATGGATTTGTGGACCAATGATGGGAGGCGCCGTCCTTCCTTCATCTTCAAAATTTTCCGTCTAGCATCGTGTCAACAACCGTCGTCCTGTGCTTCTCATTTTCGCAGCGTCAAAAAGGGGCTAATTAGTTTAGCGCCGTCTCTTGGGGAGAAACTTGGACGAGACAAAAGGTCGTTTTAAAACAGAAATGATTTTTACAGGCTTCGTGTCAATGACGGAGTACACGCGAGTCAGTTTTCAATTACCTGCTGTTGGCAAGGGGTTGTTTTGTTTAATCAGCTAACTGTGGATGCTTGGTGGGGCATGCCGGCTGCGTAAGAGGGAGCTTTCGTGATATTATCGCGCCTTTCGTTGGCGTTGAGTCAATATGCGTTTGAATAAGAGGGTAAAGGGCCAAAGTTTCTGACCTGGCTCGTGAGCGTGTGTATTAAAGTGAACTGAAAATAAGTATTTTGTGATTGTGCTGGCAACACGTCCGACAAGGCACGCAGGTCCTGTTGGTAAGCGAGAAAGCTGCGAAACGACCCGTTATTTTGGCCAATCATGTCGCCGTTTAAGTCCGGTGATTACGATGGGTGTGTTCGGGGTGAAATGGCTGTAGCACAAACGTTGTGACGCTTACTTGCGAGGTACCGGGCGATATGTAGGCGGCGGCAACGATCACACCGCCCGCTCCAGGTCACGACGATCACACCGATCGCACAGCGACAGATTTATTTCCCTCTCCCTGCGCTGCGATTGACTACCGCGCCGACCAGTGGCAGTGCTGCAGGTGGTGTGATATCGTGTGTTTCAGATGTCATTGGTGGCATCCACTGTACCACGTGATGGTGTGACGTCATTGCGCGGTGACGTCATTCCGTTTCTGCTGCGCTCGCCATAATCACCGTCCACGCCGCAAATCCTGCCTGATACAGCTATCGTTGTAACATCAGCTACGAAAGCGTATGAAACACGATTACAGTGAAACAATATTGCGTGGAATCTGCGCTCTCGATGGACCATGCTCTCCGTAAGCCCGCTTTTGTTTTCCGCAAGTCACTGTAACTTTTTTATGAAACCGATGCAAAATTTCATTGCGCAACGCCGCTTGAAATTTTGTTTTTGATTTCCGCAATGAGCTCTACAACTACACGTACTTACACAACTCGCTATCATGTCTAACATAGTAACAACATCGAGTTAAAACTTGCACTAACAATTGTACGTCTGGGCACATCTCGGAGACTATACAATGTTGTCCATTTTCGAGTCAGGCTTTCAATCCCTCTTCTGGTAAACCTCGTAGCTAAATACGCTCGATGCCTTACACCGCGTGTTACAATGCCGAATAGATAAGCACGACGTGCAAAAAGACACTTCCTTGCAGTACGCGTTTCGGTTTCGGGACCCGCAGGTGCTAACCGGAACTCATTTGTTCAACGAAGGAGAAGGAGTCAAGCGAGCTGGTGTAAAAATCTTCTCGTGTTCTTGTCATCTCTGCGTAGATTCGCGTTATCCTCTTTGCGTTCAGCGTGCGCACTGTATGGTAGCTACATATCCTAATTTGTTTGTCGCTCGAACATACTGCATATACATCAGGATGTTTGGGTTCAACCGTATTTATTACGCCACGTAAGGGCACTCCCGACGTTTAGAACGTTTATCTCCGTTCTTTATTTAATTACCCACTGTCTACATTGCAACCGAGAGGATGAGACGCGCGTGTCAACTTTATTTCTTTCACACTCCAGTTTTGAACTCATTCTTCTATTTCTTTCTTTCTTTCTTTCTTTCTTTCTTTTTTTTTTTTTTTTGCTTTACGCGTACCATTCGGACGAGCTCATTCCTTCAAGGTTTCCACGCTTCGTAGTGCACCTGGCACTATAGCTTTGCAAGACTACGATTTCCTGCAACAAAACTGGAACATATCGGTGCAGACGGAACTGGACCACGCACATGTTCCATCCCCGAATATTCCAATACTCACCCAACGCGAAAATCCGTGTGGGAACCAAATCTCTCCCCTCCGTGTGCTTCCGTAGCGCGTGCACGATTCACTATTAATAACTGGGTCCTGCAAACAGAACGGGAGTCCCCAATGTTTGTCTTCGTCCTCGGAGACTCAGAAACGCATATCAAAGCGATATCCCGCCTACGGCAGCGCGATGAGCGGTTGGTGGCTGCAGCGGATGGGCCGAATATTATTACACCGCCGGAACAGCTTTTTGAAAGACGTCGTGTTTGCACTGGCGCAGAATCCATCTTTGTTTGAGAGGGCAGGGCCCAATGTTGACACGACGGATATGAACTCGGGGGCCACTTGGCAAAGCGCAGTCAACAGCGTGCTCGTTCGTCCTGGATCGTGCAGCGGAAGAATGGGCAATTGTTGCGTCAAGAGGGCTGCTTGCCCGGCTCTTGCTTTGCCCCGCGGTGTGAATTCGTACGTGTGTGCTGTACACGCATTCATGCAGCAGCGATACGCGCCCAGCCAAAGGATCGCGGTGGTGTGGAAGATACTGAGCTGCTTGAATGACAATTGATTGAAAAGCTGAATCCCGAGGACGCTTGCTCTAAGCTTAAGGCCGGTTTCACACTAACGTTTTTCTCGTCCGTGTTTTTAACGGAGGCAAAACGGACCCATTGGAACCTACGGGGCTCGGTTGCGCTTAGCTTGTATTTTTGAAGCAAACCGACAACAAAAACGGACGTGTTAGAGAACCATAAAGGGCTGGACTCTGCGAGATTTTAGTGTCGATCCATTCCATTTTGATAAGCACAGCAGCCGACACGAAACGGATGGGGGCAAAATGTTCTTGATGCGCGATATTAGTGTATGTTTTAGAATAAGGTTGGGGCTTTGGCCGTTCATGTCAGGCATGTAAATGTAAGGGAATGCAAAGCTTACAATAATCTTGTTCCTATATCCTGAAAGACAGGGGCGTCTAAACGTGGGGGCAATGGGGGCAGCCGCCCCACCATCCCCCGGCTCTGATTTCAGGTTGTGGGAGCCTATCGCCCCCATGTCATCCACGGAGATCGGGCAAGGCATCGGGTATTCTTACAGGATTAGCATGTTCACTTGTTATCGTAGGTAAAGTTTTTGGCATAGAACTTACACCTTTGCGATCGTTTCCATGGTTTCCCCTCAAGAAATTTCATATCACGTTAAGGTGTTACGCAGCAGGAACTTGCCCGCAGCTTGTAATCCCATTTTCTGCTCCTCCAGAAACCGGCCTCGGTGGCTCAGTCGGTAGCATATTCGCCTTCTTATCCCGAGATCGCGGGTTCGAACCCGGCCGAGGACGCCAGCAACTTGGTGGCGGGGTACAAAAAAAAAAGCCATTAAAGAAACAAATAAATGATACTAGACGTGTTTGAAATTCAAACTTACAGATTAACATGGCTTCTATGGCTGCACGCAGAGAAACAGATACTCATGGAACGATGCGGTAGCACCAGAGGACACGTGTTTCGCCGTGTTTGCGGCTCGTCGGCCCTGGGTAGCTGCGCATCGTTCCGAATTGGCAAACCAGGGGTCACTCAGCGAGCGATATACACCTGGGAGGGTGACTGAGCACTCCTCGATGCCACAGTGCAAGCCAGTGAATTGTAATGCAGGAAAAAAGAAGCCATTAAAGAAACAAATAAATGATACTAGACGTGTTTGAAATTCAAACTTACAGATTAACATGGCTTCTATGGCTGCACGCAGAGAAACAGATACTCATGGAACGATGCGGCAGCACCAGAGGACACGTGTTTCGCCGTGTTTGCGGCTCGTCGGCCCTGGGGTAGCTGCGCATCGTTCCGAATTGGCAAACCAGGGGTCACTCAGCGAACGATATACACCTGGGAGGGTGACTGAGCACTCCTCAATGCCACAGTGCAAGCCAGTGAATTGTAATGCAGGAAAAAAAAGCCATTAAAGAAACAAATAAATGATACTAGACGTGTTTGAAATTCAAACTTACAGATTGACATGGCTTCTATGGCTGCACGCAGAGAAACAGATACTCATGGAACGATGCGGCAGCACCAGAGGACACGTGTTTCGCCGTGTTTGCGGCTCGTCGGCCCTGGGTAGCTGCGCATCGTTCCGAATTGGCAAACCAGGGGTCACTCAGCGAGCGATATTTCAAACACGTCTAGTATCATTTATTTGTTTCTTTAATGGCTTTTTTTCCCTGCATTACAATTCACTGGCTTGCACTGTGGCATTGAGGAGTGCTCAGTCACCCTCCCAGGTGTATATCGCTCGCTGAGTGACCCCTGGTTTGCCAATTCGGAACGATGCGCAGCTACCCAGGGCCGACGAGCCGCAAACACGGCGAAACACGTGTCCTCTGGTGCTGCCGCATCGTTCCATGAGTAAATATATATATATATATATATATATATATATATATATATATATATATGTAATGCTCCTCCAGTTCGTCCTTTTCTTTTTTTTTCTTTTCTTTTTTTTGTCGAACACTTCCATGCCCCTTTAGTTCTCGAGATGTTTTCTGATAAGATTTCGTAATGTAGTGTTTTGCCGACAATCCATGTTCACTATGTGTAAACGGCATGCCAATGTGCGTTTCTTTCTGGAGTCGCTCTGGTACGTTCCTTTTTCTGGATTTTACATGTCACCGATATTTAACAGTGCTCATTCCATTCTGTGCTGTTGTTTATGGATAAAGCACATGCTCGTAGACATGACATGGAGGTTCCGGTGCGGTCGAAGAAGAGCATTGCGCGAGAGAAGTACTTATTCCTTGGCTCGTATATCCTTATAATCAGGGTGTCGCACCGAACCCGAACCGAAAACCGTACCCGAACCGTTATTTTTGCCGGAACCGAACCAGAACAGAAATTTTCATGACACTGTTGAACCCGAACCGGAGCAGAACCGGAATAAAAATAATAGCGGTAACCGGTTCACAACGAAACGGTTCGGACATAAAAGATTTCAAGTGCTTCTGAATCCCCGAACGAGGACACACTGGTCTCCATATCATGGATTTCGCAAATTTCCACCTAGCAGTCAAAACGAGGGCGTAGAGTAACTACGCTTTCAGCGTCTTTTTTAACTCGTTGAAGTGCAGTTGTCCTTGTGAGGCTAGCGCCCAGCTAGCGCCCCGCGCACGCGCTGCGGTGAGTGTTTTATAGAGAGGAGGCGCCACGCGGACGAATGAAGCAAGAATGGAGTAGGCCAGTTATGTAGCTCTATAGGACGAATATGTGATTAAGGAAGCGTCCAACATTTACCTTTACACGTGAGCAGTCAAAATTCAAGTCAGACACATGAGTAGAGGAGAAGGAGCGTACGCAGAACGGTGCCTGTTTGATTGGTCGTGGTTTGAAAAGTAAATGTAGTTCTGCTTACTGGTAGTGCAATAGTGTCGTGACACATTGCCTTTGTGTTGTGGATTAACTGGTACACTGCTGTGAGCTCGGACAGAGCAAGGTTGGCAGACTTATTTTCGACATGCTTTAGTACGGTTTCAGATCTATTCACTCTGCGAATGCTATGTTCCGGCAAGTACCATCGTCTATCTAAAATGCTGTCCATCTTATTAGGCTTCCTTTAAGTGTATCTTGCTGGCACTCTGCGTGTGAAAAAAAGAGATTTGGGGAACAGAAAGTAGCAGGACTATACACCGCTTCATCAGCATGGACGCTGTTTGCGAGTGTTCATCCATTTCTCCTTTCTCTCGCTAAAGGGATTACCTGACCACTAAAAACGTCAATGCAGACAACAGCAGTAAGCTATTAGCCACGCATTTCCTCATAAAAGCAGTTTTATGGGAGATATAAAATTGAAGCGTTGAAGCTGGGGCTGCGAACCGGTTTGTGAACCGGTTCGATTTTTGGCGTGGCATGGAACTGAACCGGAACGAAATCCAAGCAACGCGAACCCGAACCGAACCCGTGTTTTTTTGGCGGCTCGACACCCTGCTTATCATATTCAGTCTAGCGCAATACAACGTTCAACAACAACGCCCCACGTGGGAAAACATTTCACCTATACAAACTCCCACGACACGTAATCCTCATCTTTTTTTCTTTTTTTTTCTTTTCCGCACCCACTACCAGATACTCCTGGAGCAAAATAGACACATCGAAAATACCGTCTCGGAGCATTCCCCGAAATGACGTGTCGCATTTAGAGAAACGCCGAGAACTAAATCTCCAGAAGCAGACGAGGACCCCGCAAGTAGAGCGCGCGACACGAGCAGCAAAACTCCGGCGCACCACGCGTGGCCCCTTCATCGACCTGATTTATACGGGGGCTTAGGTTACAATATTTGCGCCTCGCGTCATGTAAATTCCGTTTTGTTCTCCTCCACCAGCCCATCGTCCCCCCCCCCCCTTCCCCTAGTTGCGTTTTCGGGCCCCTCTCCCGTTGGAAAGTATGGTGTTCCCCGCGGAGTACAGTAGCGAGACAAACGTCAAAAGAAAGGAAACGGCTCTTGTGGGGGACATATGGAGCAAGGAAGGAAACTATGCAGAGAATATTCTCCTATGTCTCCCTTAAAGCGACGTGTTTCATACGTGGCTTATTCGGGTGCGCCACTTTCATTTGGATGTGTTAAAGCTACAGACCTTTACATTGGGAACGCAATTTTCCTGCGTTTTTAATGCCCAGTGAATGGCGGAGGATCGCGCGCGAGACGAACTTTCGATATTCGCGCTATGTTGTGTTTCCTTTCTTTTCTTTTTTTTTCTTTCCCACCTCGTTGATGTTCGTTCATAACTTGTTGTTTTCGCTGAGCAATACAGAAATTTCCTTCATTAGTGAAGGCAGAGCATACGGGGCTTCTTTCAAGTAGAGAACATTATTTTATTGCTGACACATTTATTTTGTTTACACGAACTTTTGCAATTACAATTTTGTCGTAAATTGTAACCAGGTATTGTTGTTACCGGAAACAGAAACGGAAACGAGAAACGGTTTACACCAGAATTCCATCGGAAACGAACATGGAAACAGGAATCAAGTATTTTCGTTACCAATACCAGAAACAGAAATAAAAATATTTTCGTTGGCATTACCCGAAACAGAAACGGAATTCAAGCAACAGTAACCATAAGGAAAACCTGTTTTCGGACCCCAGTTATTCCTGAACGGGCAACCCCACCATTTTTTTTTCTGCATTTGTTATCCCCCAGCGTATTACAGCCAATAAGAACTAAACGCATGACAAATGTGAGTGTTGGCGACCGTGATTCAGACGTAGACGTCTCAGAAGTCAGCGAGCAGTTCACATCCGGCTGTGAAGTCGCAGTCCAGACTATAGACAGTCCAATCCAATCCGTGTCTATCAAGCCGCACGTAGAGTTCTTCCGATGTACTAAAACTCGCTAATGACAATTGACGTCCGCCTCCCATTTTTGTATAAGGAGGCCGCCTCACGCTTTAGTTAAACATTCGACATAATTCTGGCGTAACGGGAACCGAGAGTGTCGGTCATTTGCTTGACGTCCGCCACGCTATAGACTCTCAGCCCAACGAGATGGTGGCCGTGTTTTTCTTGCAGATTGATTAAAGCCCTTCGCCTGATGGGAGATCATGGCGGCCAATGACGGCTCCTTAATCCGGCACGCCATTGTGGACGGCACGGACCGATTTTTCCCCACCAGTCACCGACGGTACCGGCCAGTGACTGGAGGAAGCGGAGACAAATTCGACCAGATTGCCGAAATCCCCGGTTATAGAAGGGGACGCCGACGAATAATGTCACGGCCAAAGGGAGAAAGAACGGCCGTCCGCCAAGGTATGGCATGTGCTTTGCGCGAAAAATGGCTGTAGCTCCAAGTGCCACTAGTCTGTCGGTTTGTTATATAAGATGCGCACCTAGCGGAGTAAGTATAAGGGGGGTGGGGTTTGCAGACTTGTGTGAATTGAGAGCTTCGGTTTTCTAACGCGATCGATATCGGTAACGAAATTGATACACATCCGCGGGAGTAGAGCAAGATTCTCTCTGCTCCTGATTTCCGATTATTTATTTGTTTGGCCTTTTCTAACGGCGCTGGTGTGGCGCTGAAATAACATATATAGGCTACCCCAATCAGAAGCAACCAGAAGTAGTTAATACTCTAAACGCCTGAAGAAAGAATGAGAAAACTGATCAGTCGACAGAACACTCGCATTATGTCTGACTAGGAAATACTCAATATAGACACGTACGTACGGACCATTTTAACAAATTTTATCGCATTTTCCTACATCTTCTTATACAAGGCATCTTTCTATGCTTTCAAGAAATTTGAGTTGTGCCGGTGAATGTGCCGGTGTTTCACTAAGGTGTTTATACAGGGTGCTCCACGAGAAGATGTCACTAAATGCCTAAAAATAGATTTGACTTCAGAAAATTATAAAACTACTTGGAATACACTCATACAGATTTTTGTCACAGATTGAGGCCTTTTGCATTCGTGTCACGCCTTAAGCTAATTTGCATAATTAAACTCAAAAAAATTGCCAAACAAATGCAGCATTTTTCTTCATGAATTCGCGAGCCTATGGTCATAACACACTATTTCAATCAAAATCACGGGGTTTTTGCGCAAGATTTCGCCAAAAATTTTACAGCCGAAAATCAGTCGCTGGGCGAAGCGCGCTCGTTCATATTTCTGTTTGCGGAACTGTTGGCTCCGTCCAAATACCCTCGCTCACGTGCAAGGAGCAAACAAACCACGCCACAATCACACCTTTCGCTTTTACCAACGTGTCTGTCATCAGCCGCCAGCCACTGATGATGACGGGCTGCGCGACAAGACCCTCGATCGGAATAAAACTGTGTCGCTCCTTTCCACTTCATCTCGATAAAGGCGGCGAGCCACTAATTCCGCAAACGCAAAATTTCACCGGGCATGCTTCGCACAGCGACTGATTTTCGGCTCTCAAATTTTTGTAGAGATCATGTGAAAAACACGTGATTTTGATTGGAATAGTGTGTTATGGTCATAGTCTTCCGAATTCGGGAAGAAAAATGTTGCCTCTGCTTGGAATTGTTTCGAGTTCAGTTATACGAGTTAGCTTCATTAATACGTAACACGAATGCAAACGGCCTCAATCTGTGACAAAAGTCTTTCTGAGTGTATTCCAAGTAGTTTCATAATTTTCTGAAGTAGAACCTATTTTTAGGAATTTAATGACATCCTCTCTTGGAACACCCTGTATAAGCTTTACTCGAGTTCCCACTGGAAAATGTTCTTACGTGGAGAGGGAATGTTCTCCTTAGTTATTACTTATTTACCATGGCAAGGAAGTGTAATGAGCAGTTGGATCTCTCTCATCTTCGTCGTCATGTCATCATCATAATGTATTTGTTATTGTTGTTGTCTCTCGTTTTCGTTCAGTTTTCTTTTCCCCCTCAAATGATCGATATTAAAGCCACTACATAAGCCTCGCTTGGCTACAGCAGCGCCACCTAGATACACAAGGCCCGCTTAATGCCTCCTCGCACACCTTCGCACGTGGACATATAAACTCAGGATGTCAGCGAACTGCCACGGACGACATGCGTGTTACACATTAGTGCGTGTTATACACCGAAACATTTTCCTGGAGGCCGAAAATGAACGGGTGAGTCTTCTATATGAGTGCGTGCTACACACCGTAAATTACAGTAATGCCCCTCAAGGAGAACGACGCGGCTAGACGATATCGTACCACGTCACTAGCGTCCTAGGCCGCTTCCGAACCCGCAATAACTGGAGATAAGACGTTGCCACCGAGGCTGCTTATTGATTAATTAGGTAATACAATGCGCGATTTGTTAGGTAATAAATACGACGCTCATCTTTCCTTTCCAGGCTGAATAGGGAAGGCGTAAGGCCCTTGACTATGCTGTTTTACCAGTACAGTGCGGGACAACACGACATTTTGCAACTTGTTCAAGGGATACTAAAGTGGCAAAATTTCTCCTCCCGGAATGAAAGACGCCGTTACCTTGAGAGTAATACAAAAGGAACGGGGATTCATACGTAGCGTCGTTCGTGATTTATGATCGATAGAAAAAAAAATGCAATTTAAGGTTTCCTTGTTCTCTTCCTCTCAAGAGGCGCGACAATGGGGGGAGACCTCCCATTGGTCTCTGCGAACGATGTCCCACGATGATTGGACACTTTCTCCGCACCGCCGTGTCGCGCCTCTTGAGAAAGAGAGAAGAGGGAAAACGTCAATTGCGTTTTTGTTTTTGTTTTTTTCTACCGATCATAAATTCATAAATCACGAACGCAGCAGCGGAGGCATCCCGTTCCTTTTGTATTGTTATAGGAAAATTTAATGAGACAGGTATGAGACAGGTATGGGCACATGTTCAGGGGCTGCAGGATGACGCAACGATTATGTACAACGGTTATTTACAACATGGTGATCGATGAAATGATATGATATAGTTCACGGCGGCGTGCCCTTGATCGTAACGCAGCCACCTCGGGCTGAAAGCGACGGATGGAAGCGCCATCGACGAAGAAACCTGTCATCTCCAATAGCGAACAGTTCCCGCTGCAACTCAGTAGTGAGCAGTATGCGCGCTCTCCGCACCAAGCAAAAAATGGGCACATCTCGACGACGTTGCGCGACTGCCTTACAACGAGCCTCCCAAAGCACAACTGCGCCGCAAGCTGTGAGAAGTACACTAAGGCGGTGTGGGTGACGTTGGTTAAAGCGCACTGGGCATACTATGTTCGTGCTTCGTCGGACAAGGTTCCAAAAGACGCGAGCAATGCGGCAGGCAAACAACACGTGCATGTTTGTCTCACGTTCACTGCAGTAAGGGCACAAATCTGTCGCTGTTACGTGCCACGAGTACAGGCGGTCCCGTGTGGGTTGCACGCCCCACGCGAAAGACCACATGGTGTCCCGCAGAAATCCAGGGAGCCATGTAAACACCGTCCATGCTATGTTTGACGCCTGCTCAACACGCACTCGAAGGCTCTCGCTCGCTGACACGGAGTCCAGCAACAGCGCACCAGCCATCGAAGAGGGGGAAGCCGCAACGAGGCTGCCATCAGGAACAAGGGGCGAGAGCTGTTGGTAGTACGTATGAACCGCGGCGTGAAACCCCAATGGTGCTACCGCCCGTGAACCACTGACAGGGTTTGGCCCGAGGAGTTCCACCCAGTAGGTGAGCAGCACTTTCGCCGGCGAGTCTTCCTCAGCGTGCACAATTCGCAACGTGGTGCTGAGAGCGATGCCCCGATTCATAAGCCCGATATCTGGAAGGCTCATCCCGCCCTTAGAATTCGTAAATGCCAGCATGGTCCGTAGGACAGGGCCTCTCCGCTTTCTCCAGAACAATGACAAGAGGCAAGAGTGCACCCGAACGACGACTGCACGTGGGGCAATAGAAACGTGACTAAGATGCCACAAGCGTCCCGGTAAGACAGTACGTGCGAGGAACGATCGTTCACAGTACGACAGGTCAAATGCCTGTGTCGCATCACACTTCGTCTGGAGCTCCTCCAGCGCCCTGAACCAGTTATCGACCTTTGGGCCGCGGCAGTCGAACACAATGCCCAGTATTTTTAGTGACGCGCTGAACTGGAAAGGCAGTGATGAATACGGAGAAAAGCTCCCGAGTGGCATCAACTTGGTCTTGGCGAAGTTGAGCATCCCACCGGAAAGTGCAGCATAGGACTCGTAGACTCGAAGGACCTCAGACGCAGAGCTTGCATCCCGCAGAAGAACCGTGATGTCATCAGCGTACGCACTGACCTTCCATTCCCCGGATCTGGGAAGCGGAAAACCGCGAATGCACGGGTTGGTCTCAATGTTCCATAACAGGGGATCAATTGCCAAGGTGAACAGAGCTGGAGAGAGTGGGCAGCCTTGCCGTACGCCCCTGGAGACTGGGAACTCGCTAGACAACTGCTGCATCATGTACAGGCTGCTGCGATGATTGCGGTACAGCTTGGCGATGGCACTGATGAGCCATCCAGGGAACCCGTACTCTCTGAGAACAGCGAACATGTAACTATGCACCACACGGTCGAATGCTTTCTTCTGGTCAAGTGAAAGTAAGCAACCATCCGGTACACGTGGAGTGGCGTAGCTCAGTGCGTCTCTCAGCCCTGACAGCGCGGTGTACATCGTGCGGCCTGGCACTGAACAAGTCTGAGAATGGTGGATTACTGCTGGGAGAGCATTTTGGATTCTATTGGTCAATACGGAAGTCACTATCTTGTAATCGCTGTTCAGCAGCGTTATTGGCCTCCAGTGTTCGGGACTACCAAGGTCGCCGCTTGTCTTCGGGAGCAAGACTATATGTCCATAACCAAACGACTCCGGGAAGTCGGCACCTTCGAAAGCCCTTCGAACAACGTCGAAGAGGAACTCCCGAATGCAAGGCCAAAACGTAGCATAGAATTCGGAAGAAAGCCCATCAGGTCCTGGACTCTTGCCAACTGCCGCACATCGGACCGCCATGTCCAGCTCTTCCAAACGCAGAGGATGTTCTAAAGCGTCGTGGTCGATCCGGGGAAGGACCGGAAGGCCCTCGAAGAATGAGCTTCGCGAACTGCTCACAGACTCGTCAGTGTACAAGTTCCGAAAAAAGTTTTCAAAGCCGGCGAGCACCTCCCCGGGGTCTTCAGTCACACTGCCGTCTGGTCTTCGGAAACGAGGAAGCTCACGCTGTTCGGTGCGGCGCACGGAATCCAGGTACCGGACCACGCCAGGGCCAGCAAGCGCCTGAGACCTGAAGTAATTTTGTCGCGCCCGTCCAGAAGAATCTTGAAGCAGTAGACGGTAGCGGTGCTGCAGCGCCGCGAGATACTCCTCCATCATGGGTGTCAACGGCGCTCCTCTGCTCACAATACGTATTTTGGCAGCTAAACGCGCAAGCATGGCTGTTCGCGCCCGCGCTTTCCGGCGTCCCCACGTCTGAAAAAGGTCGCGCACCCAGACTTTGAACTCATCCCACTCTGCTGGAGTTGGCGACCGACTTGCTAGGTACTCTGCGATTTTACCCTTGATCTCCGAAACAACATAGTCGTCATGGAGAAGCGAAGAGTCGAGACGCCAACGCACTGCATGCCCAGTGCTGCCGGGAAGCTGTGAAACATCTAGAATCAAGATCACAGCATGATGATCACTAACATGAGCGCCGAGCTGGGCAGTGCTGATTACGCTGCAGCCAGTAACGTACGGCTGAAGGTCCCCAGGTATGTAGAAACGGTCCAGACGGGACGCAGAGCCTGCACGTGACCACGTTGCCACGAATGTATCCCCATGCACCATCGTCCAGGCGTCGCGCAGACGGTACTCTTGCAGCAACCGACGGAGCTCACGCGCGTTCCAAGTTGGGCGTCCGCGCCCGGGGCCACGAACGTCACAGTCAGAATCCACCACACAGTTAAAGTCACCACACAGGACGGCACCACTAGGTGGTATGAAACTCGTACGGAGGTGATAAAAGAAGGTGTTGGTGTCACTTGTGCGGGATGGAGCATACACGGTGATGAACGATAGCTTCTTCCCCTGGATAATGAAGTCGAAGCGCAGGGCGCGACCTTCCGCATCATGCCTCGCAAAGCAATGAGATTCTAGGCTCGGGTTGAGAACCACAACGCCCACACCACTCCGATGTACAGTCCCGAAGCTGAAAAACGCGCGGACGTTGCACCTCGCAGTAAAGCCAAAGACGTCAGCATACCTTGTGAAGTGCGTTTCTTGCAAGAAAAGTAGATCGCAGCTCAGGCTGCGAGCGAACTGAATAACGGAGACCTGTTTGGCGGGCGACCGGAACCCTTGGACATTTAAGGACATGACGCGGAGAGCCATAACAGTGAGGATGAAAGAGCTGGATACACTCATCATGATTCGCCGTCAGACGCAGGCGGCATGTGGACGCTAGGCGGGGAGCCCGTACGTGACTTCGTCCGACCACACTTCTTACGCTTCGGCATGGGAGCAGCAGCCGCGTCCCCAGACGAAGACAAATGCTGATGTTTTGCGGCTCGAGGCTCAGAGGAGTTCTCATCGACGTCCGAACTCGCGATGGAGTAGAGGGACGTTGAAGAATCATCCATCCCGTCATCATCAAGCACTGGCCAGGCCTCTGGGCCCAACAGATTGCAGTTTTCTTCCGTGCCTGCTTCAGAGCCACTGAGCTGGGGAAGACCGCCAGCCGCAATTACTGGCACTGTGATGTCGGGCAGCTTGTGAGTGCATGACGTGTCCAAGCCCACAGAATCAGGTACCGACTTAGGAGAAACAGCATTGTCCGTCACCCCAGCCGCCGATGCCAAAGCCGGGAAGTCGGAAACGCTATCCACAAAAGTAGGGGTAGCTGTAGCAGCAGTATCGTGGGCATGATCTCCGGTATCAGGCACTGCCGGTTCCAAAACTGGGAAGCCAGCAACACTGTCCACAAGAGCACGGGCATGACCTCTATTATCGGGAGACGGGGTCTTGGGCCTTGAGTGTTCCCCTTTCGCTGCTGAGGAATAGGACCGACGCAGAACGCAGTCGACTGTGGCATGGCTCTGACCACATCGAAGACAGGGGGCTCGGCAGCCCACAGTTGGATGACCAAAGACTCCGCATCTCTCACAGCGTGATACCTTACAGTCACCTCGGAAGTGGCCTTCCGAGCCACACCTACCGCACACTTTCTTTAACCCTTTGTAGTCTACCATAGCACGGTCCAACCCAACCAGAAGGAAGTTTGGGACCGGCTTCCTCATATCGAACTTGACTACACGGATTCCGTTGCGTATAGTTGGGCGGTCTTTGTAGACCGGGAACGAAAGATCCTTCACTATTCCATACGGTGCAAGGGCCCGCACAAGTGCGTCATCCGACACGTATTCTGGTAACCTTTTGACTGTCAAATACGTGATCCTTGAGCTTGAAACTGGGTCAAGAGAGACTTCCTTGTCTTCATACACCACCTTTGCGGCTTCGAGAAGAGTATCACGGGCTCGCCTATTTTTGGCAAGAACTTGGAAAGACAGACCACCCTGGTGTTGAATGGAGTGTACATTGTCGTGACCTACCAGGTCACAGACGGCATCCATGACGCCATCTACGGAAGCCTCGTCGGGCACGGTGAAGTTGAAAGCATGGTCCTTTGGGGGCCTTACGGTGCTTAGCGCGCAGGACAGTGCGGCGGACATCGTGAAGAACCCTGGGGTGGACTACGAGAAGTCAAACCCCAGGCAAGCGAAGTTAGGCTTAGTATAGCAGCAGGAGCAGAATGAGCGAACGTCTGTACAGATCAACGTCGTCGTCGTCTTTTGTATTGCTGTCGAGATAACGGCATCTTCCATTCTTCAAGAAGAAATTGTTGCACTTGAGTGCCCCTTCAAGCGTAAAACGCTCCGTGAAAACAATGTAATCATATGTGACCGAAGAGAGAGACAAAACAGAAACGTCCACTGCTTTGCGCACGACACGCTACATACCAGCTGACCCCCCCCCCCACACACACACACACATACACGCACTGCGAACGCTTTTGACGCTGAACGCTGTGAACTGTGAACGCTGTGGACGGCGAGTTGAATAGGGGAAAGCGTGTCGTTCTGTTTGTGAACAACAACAACAAATAAGTTACGATGATGTAGTGACTGTAACTATAACTCGTAAAGCTTAATGTTGGTGTTGGCGAAAAAAATAATAAATAAAAGGGAGATATTGAATTCATCACACGACGAATTTGGCTACTCCCATAAACAGTCCCCCTCCCCCAAAACAAAACAAAAGAAAGAAGAAAAAATTCAGTGGCGATTGAGCGGTAAATGCGAGAGAAATGCGTTAGCATTAAACGCCTTTTCCGATCCATATTTGACTTCCGGGTATCTACATCCGGTCTAAACACAACTTCCGTTTGTCGACTTCCGATCTAACCTCACTTCCGGTTGTCCACCTCTGGTCTATACTTGACTTCCGGCTCGATACTTTCAATTACTATATGTAATGCCATTAAATTAACTTTTAATTACCCTCAGTTACTTTAAACCACCCTGTAATTACCGAAGGTAACCGTAGGTTACCTGAGGTAATCTTGAATTTCATTTAATTCCCTATAATTAGGCTTACTTGTTTTAATTACTCTCAATTCCCCTTTAATTGACGTTAATTACAATTAATTACCTTTAATTACCTCGGGACACCTGCGGTGGTGATCTTTAATTTCATTTAATCTTTCTCTTAATTACATATATCTTACATTCATTACCTTTAAACTCAACTCTCTTCCTTTAATTACCTTTAGTTACCTCTAATTCCCCTCAATTACTCTTACCTTTTACTCTTCATTACCTTCGACTACTTCAATTTCAAAGCATTTACCTCTATTTACATTTACCCTCTTATATCCCCTTTACACGTCCCTCATACCGCTGCCTCGGTAAGGCTTCACCATCTCATGCACGGACACACACACACACACACACACACACACACATAGATACATACAGCTTTTTCGATTTTGACACTCCTAATGCTAACGCATTAAAAAACGCCACTTTTTCCAGACACACAGAAATACAGACCAAATCAGCGGTTAGCGTAGTGCACAAAGCGGAACACGATATTAGTAGCTGTCCGGAGCAGTGCTATCGAGTCTGTATTTTAGGACCGTTTTCTAGGCATGTGTCCTCGGAGTTCCTCATTCCTGTTATAGTTTCTCGCAATTCATTTCACTTCTAGGGGATGCAGCTACACATACACATGCATGCGTGCATGCAGTGCACACACAGTTTGGTGACCGGGAGGGGTACTGTTTTTCTCTTTTTATCTTTTTGTGTTTCTTTTCCTTGCTGTGGGGTTCATCCATTTAGGGGTTCTTTGTGGGAGTAGCAGAATTCGTCAGGTGACGAATTCAATTTCTTCCCTTTTCTTGTATCTTCAAACTAAAACTCAATGGTCCCAGTAGACCGTAAAGCTGACGATCTTGTATGTGCAGTGGTTTATCCGGAATCACAAGCACGGGGGGGGGGGGGGTCGCAAAAAATGGGGGGAGCCATTATTACAGTCATAACAGCTTTACGTATCATTACCGACATGTTTCTAAAGCTGAAATAGCAAGGTCCCCCCTGTAGGGGTTGCACAGGTAATAAAGTTAGGGGGGTGTCACCAAACGTTTGGGGGGTGTTGGGTGGAGGGTGGAGGTCTGGATAAAAACACTCTCGATGTGTGTACACTCACATTTTGAAATGAACCCGAGGTACACGACGATGCACATGCGTGTACTTCGCTACACGCGTACACGTGTACTTCGGTACACTGTTACGTATCCCTTAATTTCTGACTTTCTCTCTCGAGCACGCAGCGAGACATGATCGACATGAAGAGAAAAATGTGGGCCATGCATTCAGATGTAAAATGCGTTCGTACAACGTCCTTGATTTGTCGCTGGACACTGCTTGTGTTTGTAGTGCAGCTGGAACGACACGCAGCGGTGACACCTGCGCTGCACTATTCCGTCAGCGGAGTCAACTGAGCAAATACTGGTCGTTAAATATGCCTCTTGTAAGTCGACATCACCCGATGACAGCTGATGCATTTTTGAACTGTTATACTTGGCGTCAGATGACAGGATGCTTGCACTTTTTCATTTTCCTCTCTTCCGTCAACACGCCCAGAATATGTACGGATTGCGCAGGTGGTTTATGGTGGATACATGAGCGCGCTGCCGTGTACGTTAATTCTTACAGACTACTTTCAACCACAGTTTCCCTTACTATATAGAGAGACGTTAAATCTACAGATTTGGAGGAAAATATGCGTGGAGTCATTGTAAGTTCACAGTACTTCCCGTATTTGATTTTGAATATTAAGTATTTGAACCTGTTGCTAGCACGTAAACATCTCGTTATGAACTGCTTTTTAGCGATTGTCGTAAAAATTGTCAGTCGCAAGTAAGGTGGCATGTTCTCGTGCCCTGTACAGTGCAGCAGGTGAACCTTGCTCGCGTACTTTGCTTGTATAATTTCATCGGAGCTCAGCGGGACGACATGTTTACACTCGCACAGGTTACGACTGCATGTGTTATAGAGCGGCTCCTCGTCGTCATGACCACAGTGTGCTTTGATATACGTGGACGAATAGTAACGCGGCTAGTAAAAGGGAGGGAGATGAGCAGCTACCTCATCCCCGCGCTTAATTAGGAAACGCGTGCGCGCGTGTTGCCATGGAGACGAAGGTGGGGGAGACGCGGGATGAAAGAGATGAGCACATTCCTGCGGCCTTCGCAGGCTGGGAAAGGGTGCGACAACACCACGTATAGCGCTTTTCATTCTTTCCTTCACGCTCATGCATAAGAAGATATCCGTTGCAGACAGTTGTGTTGGTGCCTTTGTCACAGTATGGAACTTCTAGACATGTCTATGGCGCGTTTCAGTGTTTCTTTGTTATGGGAAAATTTATTCAGGACGCAGGGAACTGATCGAACAACCAAGAACATCAACAGTTATATACTACACTATATGCGTATAACACACTCGCTACAGTTTCTCTATACAGACATACAAACACATAGACACACACTCAAGACAGGTGCGTAGATAAAACCCAGCTATCTATACGTTACCAACAACTAGTATATGCAATGCAATACGTATGCCATATTTACATATATTTACAGTCTCCTGAGTATTCACATACGAAAATGAGAGAGAGAGAGAGAGAGAGAGAGAGAGAGAGAGAGAGAGAGAGAGAGAGTAGGTTCACGGAGGCGCACCCTTTAGGGTTACACACTCATCGCGCACAAGGAGGGAAGGGTGAGGTCACCACTTGCGGGAGGAACTCCTGTTCAACAAGGGCGAGTAGCTCATGTTGCAATACATTCGTGAGCCAAACACGCTTGTTTCGTACCAAGAGGAATACAGGAGTTTTACGTCGGCGCTGGGCTACTGCTCGACAACGAACCGTACACAACGCCACTGCGCCACACGCGGTGAGCAGCACACTTAGACGATGTGATTGACGTGGACCAATTGCAGCGGACATTCAGATGAATGTGGATCGTCTAGCTAAGTTCCAGAATATGCGTGTAGTGTGTCGATGTTTCTTGTGCTATGTGAAGCGGTAGTACTGATTTACAAGAACTTAACTCACAACGTCGATCGTAAAATGAAGAACACTCCTATTACCGTTTCGAAGCAATAATTGCCCCAGGTAGTGAATACAGGGAGGGCCTGCGCCTACCATTTTGTGGCAGAATCACCATCTTGGCCTGGGTCGCACACCGTAGGGAACATCATTTTGAGGCCATACGGCGTTCCGTTTTACCACAGACCATTCAGGTTGTCCAAGGTCCTTGGCCCATGGAGCTCCCCTGCGCATCGGTGCCGGGCTCTTCGCTCCCTTTTTGCTTTCGTCCAGGCTACTGGCCTCCTCGAAGTGCTCTAAACAGAACTCTGACATGTCTTCGCTTCGCGTTCACCATAAATTCATCCTCTCATATTAACTTCTTTGAAGTGGGGTAGGGTATTCATCCAAAGTATTGTCATTGGCTGACTTGTCTTTATGGCGAACGGTCATTCAGAAAATTTACACTGGCTTGAGTGTGCACGCTACACGGATCGCTTCAGTGCAAAATACGTCGCGTTTCATTGGTCGTTGGGTTCGCCCTTCCTTCGTTCCTACACTGAACCAACTGGTAAACTACGCTGCGCTGCACGAAGACGACCAACTTTCGCCGTTAGCGCCATACACAGTGTCGTTATCGCATCTTCGGGGGTGGTCAGCAGTCATGACGCATTTTACTATACGAGGATATCGGATAAACCAAACTAAGTTACCTTGGTCGAAGGAAGTTAGAAAACGACGCACGGAAGCAGCAAACGCGTTGTTTACAAACGGCTTGCAGCTCACCATATAGGCGCGGCCATTTTTATGGTCACGTGTATGTTGACGTTTGCAATGACGTGTGACCAGGACCTGTCCAGAACTCATCGCATTCGGCCAGCATGCTATCGTCTAGGGGGTAACCGTTAACGCTGTGCACGGAGTCGTTGACGCTAGAAAATGTAATACAGTGCTTGCACACATCGTGTTCCACGTGAGATTCCAAGCGGCATGTGCTGAAGTTTCAGTGTTCTCTTAAAGAACTCTCTGGTGTGCAAAATCATGTCTGCAAACGGGCTACTGTGACACGACTGGCGTTAATGCCTCGCGACATAAAGACGCCATAAATTGAAATTTATTAAGACAAGGAATATACGCGTGGCTCTGAACGTACTAATATTTCCCCTTCTTTTTCTAATACCAAACACTCCAATTTACAATGCCCACTTACCACACCGCGCCATACCATACCGAACAAAGAATCATCAGTTAGAAACGCAAGGACACGCGACAACGATAAAGTATCCACGCTTCAGCCCTCGTTACCTGAACGCTGCACGCCACAGCGTGTGGACATTGCGCCTCTATTGTTTCCATCTGTCCACAGGTCACTGGCTGTTCATTCACCATTCACGAGACGCCCCTTCGCGTTCCCAAAAACCAACCGCACTAATATTCCCTGAGTCGTGAGCACGGCCATACTTCACGATCCATTTGCAAGGACCTTTTTTTATTTTTTCTTCTTCTTCTTCTCTGTATCCTTTGAGCCATTGCGTCACGCATAAGCCTGCTGACCTCAGCTCAAAATCCAGGTGCACAACTGTTCAAAACGACCCGTCTAACGATGTCACCACTATTGATTTGGTGGGTAACGCTATAGGGCCTCTTTTTCGCGTCTTCCTTATGGGCGGGTCCGTTGCAAATTGTTTGCTAATGATTGCCAGGAACACAATTTCTCCCATCATAACGGGAACGGCGGTTCGACCCTTACTGTGTCCATGCAGTCTCTTTACGCTGTTATGGAGCGTTGAAAATCGAAATATGTGTTCTGTCGCTGTTTGCGTGCGAGTATAGAGGAGTTGGTTCGTGGCTTTACGATGCTGTTCAGGCGGTTTCCATTGTAAACATCGTTTGAGGTACACTCGGAAAGTGATTGCGGGGGTGTGTTGAAAGAGGAGATTATTTGAATTCTTAGGTACCTAGCAGGGCGACCTGAAAATGTGCCAGAGATCTGCATCGTCGTAGAACTTTCTCTTTTTTAATTGGGTACCGGGCCTTGGCAACTTATATAGGACAGTGGGCAACCGTATACGCATAGGAAAGGTGCAGAGCGAACCAGTGCGCACGGTATTACCGGAAGATTGTTGACACGTGGACGTGTGTTTTGCATCCGGGCACTTCACAGTCAGATTCCGTATATCCAACGACGAGGTTTCCTTATTTATTTGCTACGTTTGACGTGTGTGTCGTGCACGTTTGAGTGATAAACGTATGTGCTGGTATCAGGAAATAGACGTCGTTCGGACACACCGGTTAGACCATCATTTCCCGGATGTGTCGACGGTCTGGTGTTTATGTGCATTAGGCCGGTTGCACACTACCGTGTTTGTCGTCCGTTTGCTTCAAAAATAGAACCTGAAGGAAATCGAGCGCCGTATGTTACAATGGGCCGTAGGTTTGATACTGCGTTGAGAAAAAAACAAAAACAAAAGAAAAGTGTACAGCGGCGTGGCCCTTCAGGCGTTTTGTGCACCTGCCGTTTCGCAACAACATCATTGACATGATGACTGATAATAGCGTGTTTTAGAACTTCGGGAGAGCGCTACGAAAACGATACGATACAGGAAGTTATCAAATCTACAAGCCGAGCAGTGTGATGTCACTCGCTTCAAAGAAACCTAAACTTACCTGACCTCTAAAAACTAACCTAACCTAACCAAATTCTATCCATTTCTACTGCTCTGAGCCTGATGTGGCCGCCATGCTAGGCCTAACGGTCGCCAAAGATCTGGCTTTTTTTCACGACGATGACTTCTATCGACGTCAAAATCACGCAATACTGCGAGGTTTGTCAGTGATATGTATTATTCAACACTATCATTCCACCATTCTTCATATTAAAGCTTTAATTTAGAAATCTGGGATTTTAAACATCTGTGATCTTAAACGGTGGATTCTTAACGGCGGAATATCGTGTCATCCCCAGCCATATTACTTACCCTGAAGCCCGCGGGGATGCCACGATATCCCACTGTTAAAAATCCACCGTTTAAAATCCCAAATTTCTAAATTAAAGCTTTAATATGAAGAATGGCGCAATGATAGTGTTGAATAATACATATTACTGACAAACCTCGCAGTATTGCGCGATTCTGACGTCGGTATAGGAGTCATTGTCGTGAATAAAAGCTAGTGTTTTGGCGACCATTAGGCTTATAAGCCTAATGGTCGCCATGGCCATAGCATGGCGGCCACATCAGATCAGCAGAAATTGTCAGAATTGGTTTCGTTAGTTTTCAGAGGTTAGGTTAGTTTAGGTTGTTTTTGACAGTTCTCCACGGGGTTTGGAGGCTCCCCACATCTGGGCACGCGCGCAACGCTACGTTATATAGCGCCGTTCCGTTTGGGATTTTGAACATATGGGATTTTAAACGATGGATTCTTAACGGCGGCATTTCGGGATACCCCCAAGCCCGTGATATCGTTATCTGCCCCCATTTGTTGAAAACGGGAGGTGTACGCCTTTTCTGTGACAATTATGAACAGCATAAGTGTCACAAAAAAGGCGTACGCCCCCGTTTTCAACATATCAGGGCAAATAGCGATATCAGTAAAGATGATGGTTGGCTAGGAGCGTGCTACATGGTGCTATGCTATGCCGCATGGTGCTATGCGGTGAAGTTCATTTTTAAGAGTGCAGCGTTACGCATGACCTGCACAACTTACCTCGCGTTGAAAGTTTGTTCACGGATAAATAAACTTCCGTAGGTAATTCACACTCTTACCGAACTCTCGCCCTCTATATACCCCACCCGCATGCAATGTTGCTTGCTTGCTCTGCGCATCTTGAAACTGGAGCCGCATTTATTCGCGTGTAACGGCGGCTGTAAATTATTCCGTCCCTACGACAGTCTTCGCCCGCGTTTTTGGGTCCTGAGAGGGCGGCGCGAACGCTAATGCGCTCCAGTTATCAATACAGGCGTCGCCGACAAAGACGGCAAGAGGAAGCACTGCGCGGTCCCAAGAGCGACATTACTTGCCCAGCTTCCGCTGGCGATCATTTTAAAAGCGACGTCGGTGAAATTTTCATTGCACCTACCTCCCTCCTAATTCGATTACAGGTGCCGGAGATACACTTTCCGTCGACCATTTATTGGGCCCTCGCGGGACCTGCCCTGCGCATTCATCATCCAACTGACGGGTTAAGGAACTCAGCAAATGTAGTTCGGTACTTGTTCTGCTGCATGTTGCTCCTCACAATAGTTAGGGCAAGTGTCACGGGAATATGTGTTACGAATATACTCCCCCAAAGATCTGCCTCGGCGCACGAATAAATAAAAGATCGGCGAAAAAGTTTCCTATCGGCGCTGTGAGGGATTAACAAACTCACAGCAGTTTACAGCCTTGCCAAAGCGCGATGCCGAGTGATACAAAGGCAGCTAAAAAAAAAACCCAATACTCCGGAAGCACGACGTGGTCCCGAAGTCTGCCCGGTTCTCTTCCATCATTTTTTGTCTTACCATATATTTTCTCACGTACAACGGTGGGTATTCCATTCCTGTAAACGCATCTGTAACAGTATCTGTTGACATCATTGCTCTAACCGTCGCGCACGCATAGTCGAGTCGGAGACGCGCGCTAACGCCATTAAGGAGTTCAAAGCTGGATACACGTCGACCATTTGCGTTAATGTCGGGTCCTGGATGGCTCCCATCCACCTTCAAAGGAATCCCTCGCCTCTCGAAGCGGGTCTTTCCCTGTAAGCGCTGATGACAATGGATACAATGTAACGCAAGGAGCCAGGTCTCTCCACCTTGTAGAAGCGAAACACGCCCCTCAAAATGCTCCATTTGATCACCTCGTGGTCGTGGTTGAATAGAGACACTTTTATTGAACCCATAATGCATCTGGTAAGGGATTCATATAGGCAGTGTACCCTTCATGTAGGCACCCTCCTTTTTTGCCGTCCTATACCTGCGAATATAATCGGAGGCTGTACACTCTTAAACCCGTACCTTTTATTGTAACTTTTAGAAACATGTAACTTCTATATAGACGTAGATTTCGAGATTTCTTACAGGTTACACCACTGTAACGTATATTTAGAGGTTAAAAGCGACCAAGGTCATGTCTGTACAACACGAATAGAAGTTACATCTCGGAAAAAACAAAAACAGCTTGTTGTAACTTATAAATGTACCCTCTACTCCGGCACTGTAACTTCTAAGCGAAATCTCCAACGATAATTTCTGTGTTAGTTTCTTATCGTTGATGTTCTTATCGTTTGTTTTCCTTCTATTTTTCAGCATAATGCCGCGTTTCAGCCTCCCATTCGAGACGACAGTTGAGAATCTACGCTGTTATTTTTTTATCTGTTTCAGCGTCATCTATACGTCGACTACATGTTATCAATGCTGTATGAACACATTCTCTGTCTGAACACATCTCATTGCCCAAACTTTTGTTCCCAGGATCCCACATGCAGGTTCACATATACCGTCACCAGCGCAATGCAGTACCTCACAAACTCGTCCCAGAGCGCCTCCAACGCTGATAACGCAGTAATGTAGTGTCTCCTGCGTTACTGTACACTCATATTCCTCAAGGTTGTGTGCGTTTTATGTAATACTGTATTGCCATTTGCGCTCGCCTCTGCAACACGAATGTGGAATAAATTTTTTTCTCCATTTCGTTGGGTGTGTTCAGCTTAGCAAACATAGGTCAGTTGTTTTGACTCGCTAGCTTCCTCGCACTTTTATGCATTGCTTCTCACTTAGAAGATAGTTCTTTTTTCCACATACATGGTAAAGCGACCATGGTTTCTCCTCACATCAGAATCGCACTTGTGCACAATGTGTCACCTCTCGACAGACTTCTGTTTTTGTAATATACATATGTTCAAGATCTCCTTTTCTGCGGGTTCATTTTGGTACCTTGGTGTGTTCTGTAAATGTCTGTCCATATCCCACGCACGGGGTGTTTGTTTTTATTCGCATCACACCAGCGCTCATTTGACAGGTGGGTTACGTTAATTTTCGCAAATTAACCCATCCGTAGTTACAAACATCTCCGACATTTCCTGACGCATGTGTCTGTAACTACGGACCGATTAATTAGCAAAAATTCACATAACCCACCTGCCAAATGAGCGCTACTCTGTTGCGAATAAAAATGAACATCCTGTATAAAAAGCCGCGCGTTGGCGTACCCTTTACGGGCAGGTGCTGGATTGAAGGCCGTAACCTCTAATTAGTGGGTTTCCTTGTAACTTTTATAAAAGGGGTCGCTCAGAGGGTACCTGGTAGCTTCTGAAATAGAGGGTAAAATATTGCGATTTTTTACCCTTTACTAAAGGGTACGGAGTTAAGAGTGTATGTAACCTCCGAGTCGGTGTTCTCTTCCGTTTACGTTTCACAGTTACTGATATACTATAATGCGCTACAAGTATGCGCTTGTCCCATCCTACAGTTGGCAATAGAAATATCATAATGGAGCAGAGTTTTAGGACTGGCCTCCATCTCCACGTTTTTTTTTTTTTTTTTTTTTTTTTACCAACCAACCAACTAGGACTGGCCTCAATTATTGACTTTGTTAGGAAAATGAAGCAAATGGGTAAACTAAGGATATCGAAATAGTAGGCTAACGCACCTTAACTCGTTGCTTTTAAGCTCCAGTAACTTCTTCAGGAACTCAATTAAGGAGAACGAAGAGGAACGAAGTTCCTTTCGTTCGATTCTCGACTACAAACATCGTTTTCTAGTGAGACGACAGCCACGTGCACGCCAGTCGTACATGCACGGTGCGTCTGACTCCCCTGTTGTTACGCGGTCAACGTTATACAAATTATGTTTTGGCCGTACATTAGGAGGCTCAGGTGACGCTCATTATAGTGATGAGCAGTGTATTTATAATGACAGAGGGAACTGTGTAACATGATTTAAATTTGGCACGGCTCAACGACATGTGCGTAGAGGACAACTCATATGGAACATAGAACACTTTCAATGCCTGCTTTGTGCTCCGGCCGTTCAGTAACCTTATTACGAGATCAAAATCATCAAATCCCTTCCTAAAGAAGCACATAAAGGTAGCTATAGGCTTATTTGGCTATATCAGATATTGGTATAGTTTTCGCGTATCAAAACTATTATAGAACGTCTTGCACCGCACATTGTAAGATCAGTATCTCAATTAATTATAGAAAGGTGCCAAAAAGTGTATTAGGTAGCAAGTAACTTGAAAGTAACTCGTTACTTTTCCAAAGTAGCTTAGGAACTTCAAGTTCATTTTCATGACCTGTAAGTCTAGTGTATCCCGTTTTCGGCGAATATTTTTTTCTGAAGTTCGGCGGGAAAAATCGCTAATTTTCCGAACACCAAAAACCGGCGGTTTTCGACGAAAAATCTTCTGATAATGCTATTCATGGCAAAAAAAATAAAAAAATAAAAAATAATAATATTCATAACCATAATTAAAAAAGGCGAAGAACATGAGGCATATGGAATAAAGTTCAAATTTATTTATTACTCATGAGATTCGTTCGAGCTGAACATCTACAACTTGAACGTGTAGTAAATTGTCATGTGCATATTCAGAGATTCACATGAATCGCGGACCGCTCTCTCCTGTTAAAAATACTTGAGTTAATTGGAGCAAGCCCGCTCCACGTCAACGCTAGACACAGGCATTGACAGCCAGACCAGCGCAGCACAAACGAGCACACACTAACGAAGTTACAGGCTGTAACTTCGTTAGTAACTTAGTTACATTTTTTTTTCTTTTTGCACAACAGCTTATCTGGTAACGAGTTCCTTTTGTCGAGTAACTTCCCCATCTTGTCTATGTTTTCAAGTGGACGAGTTCCAATGACTTCGAACGATGGCACATCTTTCATGCTGTGTTTAGTGTTGGGACATTCAACCCTACGTCATATGTCGAGGCATATCCCTGCAAAATATGCTGCGATTTTTTATGTTCAACGGGGTAGGTTGCTTATTGGGGGTCGGCTTGCTATTCATCTAAAAGACAGAAGAAAAAAAATATAGATGGTGTCGGTGGAAGGATGAGCGTGTGATGAAACAGAATAGAATAGAAATAGAAAGAAAAAATGGAAACGTAGGTCGCACTGGTGCGACCAGCTGTTCCATGACGAAACAATTAAGTATAGGGCCCTTGATAACTTTTCTATTGCTGTTCATTGGTCACATGAGCGCTCACAATTTGCTACTATAAGACCCGTGTCGCAAAGATGGTTCAGTAGCGCACTGGTGTCACGACGCTGTTTTGTGTAGGGCCCAGCTCAGGTCTGTAGTGAGAGGTTCGTATGTCCCAGGCGAGGTAGGCGATGCCTGAGTGGGCCACGGGCGCTAGCAGTTGATAAGCACAGAGAGCACGTAGTCTTGTACTCTTTTTTCTTTTCTTTCTTTTTTTTTTTTTTGAGGCATTGTAATTGCGTAACAACTTCACTGAAGCTATCCATACCGCGCAGCCTAGTGAGTTTGTCGTGGAAAGAAACTATCAAGAGACCGGCACGCAGAGTTCAATTTCCACAATGGCGCCAGCCTGTGTTACAGTATGCAGGATGCAGGTATATACAGGGTGTTTCTTTTTATCTGCATCAAATTTTCATAAAAAGGGGAGTTGCCTTAGGACGCTTTTGCTCTTGTCACTGGATTACTCGACGGGGCTGCTACTAAGACACCGTATTTTTTTCTCAGTTAGGGTACTAATTAACAAAGATACTTTCATCAACTTTTTAATTATTGACTTTAGGGAGCGCATTGCAATTGCGATATTAAAGCCTGATGTCCGCATGATGTGCTCGAGGCACTGACGAAGCACAAAAGTAATCACAGCGCGCGCTACGGACCTAAGTATTTGACCGCTGTCTCCTACTGTAAACCGCAAGTGGTCGGCAAAACAGCGTCAGCGACGTTGCTTTCTCCGCCCTCAGTTAACGTCACCAAAAAAACGTCATACGCCATGTAGGGAACCCTTATCGCGGTAGTTTCACGATCTTTGTTTTGTATTTCTTTTTTGCTTCCTTTTCTTCCTTCATGTGGTCGGAGTCGCTCGCCGTATCACACCTCTCATTCTGCTGGTCACGGCTCTCACCCTTCCCCGCTGCGATAAGCGCTGATATCTAGCGGTGATGCACAAAGCTCCTTGCAAGCAAACGAGAGAACTGATGTTCCGAGGCTGGAACAACATAGAAAGGACAAATACATATCCAGAAGATCCAGAAGATGTGGGTTCGAGTCCTACAGCTGGCTAACCTTTTCAGTGGCTTTCATCTTTCATCGAGAAAACAAAGATCGTGAAATATACCGCGAAAAGGGTTTTCCTGAATTGCGTGTGACGTCTTCGTCGTCACAATATAATTGTTGTTGTTGTTGTTTCTGTGACGTTAAGTGAGGGCGGAGATATCGACGTCACTGTCGCTCCTTTGCTGATCACTTGCTGTTCACAGCAGACGACGGAAGTAAAATACTTAGGTCTGTAGTGCGCGCTGTGATTACTTTTGCGCTTCATCAGTGGCTCGAGCGCATCATGTCGACATCAGGCTTTAATATTGCAATTGCAATGTGCTCCCTAAAGTCAATAATTAAAAAGTTGATTAGAAATATCTGTTAATTAGTCCCCTAATTGAAAAAACAAAACAAAAAAACGCGGTTTCCTAGTAGCAGCCCCGTCGAGTAACCCAATGGCAAAAGCAAAAGCATCCTAAGGCAACTCCCCTTTTTATGAAAATTTGTTGCAGATAAAAAGAAACACCCTGTATACGGTATACAGGAGCCCGCAATAACGATTTCCGTCGCTTGTACACTCAAATAAAGAGAAAGAAATAGCGGTGCTGAAGGGGCGAGGCCAGATATTAAGTCGACCCAACACTGTAAAAAAACGAGTTTTACAATGTGGAGTGCCTAAAATCGGAACATCACGATGCAAAATCACCTAAAAAGCCCGATCGGACAATGCCAAAAGTTCAACTTACCTTCATAAACTTAGTTGTCATTTTGATTATTCAGCGGTTTTGAGGATGCCGCATTTTCAACGTGTTCAATGCCTCTTATAAATATTGTGCTTAATTCGACAGCAATACTGACACTTGTTTGTGGAAAACCGTCGCTATGATGAAAATCTGAGCTACAGCGAGGCGCAGCTTCCTGGAATCATTTTCGCACGAACACCAACATATTCACGAGCACTCAGTGACCGCAGCTAATGAAGTCATTTCACAAAACCCAAGCTCTTTAACGTGTCCTTCAAAATAACACCGAAGGCATTTTCTCCCCTCTGCGAATGCTTTGGAAAGTTCACCACACAAATGACAACAACAACACATCGCTAGGCACGGCCAAGCCAGAGACCACTCGCTGCCTTCTCTCAAGACGCCATTTTTTCCTACTTGGCTTCCCAAAAATTTTTTAGAAATGTCGAAGCGTTCCAGGAATCGTCCCCGAAAGTTAAAAAAGAGACGGAGAAAAAAAACAAAAAAAAAACGCGCAAGTCGAAGAAAAAGCAGCGAGGCTTGTGCGCATGACAGACCGTAAATTCGCTGTCTCTGTCGATGCTTCTTCGAGCTCATCTCTCCAGGTCCCTCTTTCACTCGCCCGACTTTCCTTTTTGTCTCGCAATTGTTCTCAGACGAAGAAAAAAATTCAGTCCCCCCCCCCCCCCCCGCTCGCTTCGGAGACCTTGACGTGTCGCAGATTTATGACCTAGCAGCGATGGGCAGATTTATGTGCTTATGTGGCTATTCTACTCCGCGTATACGATGCTCTTGCCTGCAGAAATAATAAAGACCAGCCTGTGGCAAACGATTACATAAGCGGCAGGCGCTTATCGAGAGGAGAGGCTCATTCTCTTACCTTATCTCATATCGTAGTACATTATAGCGAGGTTTTCTTGGTCGCTGTCATCTCTGAGAATTATTTGACCGGTTTACGGGAACGGAATATTGTCCAGTGCGTTTTCATCTTTTTTTTTTACTCATTTTATTTAGAATACGTACGATTATCGTCCTTGAAGGCAGGGCACTTTTCTCGTTGAGTATGTTACTGACCATACATTCAACACTTAAACCTGGCGAGGCAATCGAGAACTGTATTGTATTGCTTGTGTTTGTAATGCCTCTTGTTGCTTTTTCTCACGAACCATACTTACCGTAACAGTTAGTTTCTGATCCTTGTTATTTTGTGTTCTCCACAAAATGCGTGTCTGTGTGTGTAGCGGGGGGGGGGGGGGGCGACTAACGTGTGCCTAGGAACAAATAAGTACGAGTCTAATAAAGATTGATTCTTGCTACATCTAGCTAAACCTGCAGAACCAAATATCTCGCCATATGAAATACCATAGATGCAGGAAGGAAACCTGGAGGACAAAACTGTATGCTCATGCACCGTTGTCCCCGTTCATTCCTTTCTTGGACCTCTATCAGCAGTGAAGAAGCGTTGACACGCCCTTTTCTGTCAAATATTTGTGCAAAGAAAAGTGTATTATGTACAACGATATTAAGAAACAATAATTAATGAAGCTGAAGCTGATTTTTTTCTTCAAGGTTGCATCAACGCTGGACAGTTTTATATGCCCTGTTGACATGAGTGGCTGCATAATAACTTATCTTTATTAAGGGCACCGGATATGGTCACCTGCTAAGATACATCCACTTTCCTGCTGAGCGTCATCTAAAGATAGGTGGTTTCGCGGGCCATCACATAAATCCCATATCTTGAAAAATTTCTTTCCATTTTCGGCTGTTTATAGGCGGGGCGTATATTCCATCCGCATCAGCAGCGAGCGACCCCGAACACCGACGTACAAAGCGAGAAACTGAACAAACAGAAATCCTTCCAAGTGGGGAACATGAAAAGCACCGACCCATTTGATAAGTCGGAGCCCTGCCGCAGTGTACTTGTTCATCTTAGCGAATCTGCTGCGGAGCCGCATATGAATTGGCCGTCCATAGACCCAACACACAGGGCAGAAGAACTCTCACCTGGGGCGCGGATTTTGACAGCTGTCCTCGAGTCCATATCGGCCGCGCTCATAATCCTTTCGGCCTGATTGCCTCCCAATAGCGGGTCAAATTTGGGGGATTACTCCCCAGCAGAGGCAACAATGTCCCAGTGTCTGCAACACGGAAAGGTGCTTTTGTCGGCACCGTTTAATTCCTCCGACAGATGGCGTGAGCTGGCGGGATTCCGCGATTCATTGGGCACATCTTTCCGATCGTCCCAACGCGGCCGTTAGGCCTACTTCTTTCTTTCTTTTTTTTTTTTTTCTTCCTGCGACGATTTTGGGATATTGCTTCCACGTTTGTCGTGGCACATATGTATATGGCTATTGGTTTGGGAAGAGTGAAAACGTTTTGTGGCTGATTTTGTCGGATACGATATCGTGTTTCCTTCCCCCGCCTTCACATCTCTCTTCCTGCTTTGTAAATGTTCTTTTCAGAGAGAACTGAGGTTCTTCCTGTCATTTCCACTAGGAATGATTGGGAGATTCGGAAGATTTGGAATATTTAAATTTCAGTTTAACGTCCTTATGGTGTAGTCAGCGATATGTTTCGTTATGGATAAAGGTGGCGGTGGCGAAGCACAAAGACTACCGAAAATAGAGAGATGCAACCACGAAGACACGGAGGGGCGACGGCGCAGTAGTCACGTGACGAGCACTTCATGGAACAGACCCGTAGACCATGATCTGCTTAAAATGCGTGCCATTCTATATTTGTAATTCCATGTTAGCGCCGCGAAGCAGCTGTGGCTATGAGCGGCGTACAGACGTGGACAGATGGAGAGAGGACAACAGGAAGGAGCGGGGGACGGGGGGTTAGTATGCATCCTGGAGAGACTTCAGGGGCAACTGTGCCGACATTCGTCTGGAAAGTCTGCCGGAAAACCCAGGGAAAACCTCAGACAGCACAGCCGGTGCGGGATTCGAACCCGCGTCACCTCCCAGTCTCGGCGTGGAAAGCGGCCATCCGAATCACTATGCCACGGGAGATGGTTCATTCTATCTCCGTCTCTGATCAACAGTGCGAATACTCCTGCCCCCAAAAGGCCATGGTTATTAAATAAAGGAACTAAATGAATAAGTTATTAACTTCCCACGAGCTGTGATGGCAACAAGAACAACAGCTACGTCACTTCGAATAATCATGGGAGTGTGGGTAGCAAAAAGACAAAAAAAAAAAAAATCTTCTGCCGTTTCGAGGAGGCTACGTTCAAATTATTGGAAGCGTCCCGCTTCAAAGCCAAAGGGGAAGAGTGACTGGACCTAAAGAAAGACAAGTGTTCTGCTGAACATGTGGAAAACTAAGGGCAAGGAATAACATAATAAAGGAGAAGGGCACACGTCATATGTTCAGGGTGGCGTGCACGTGGCCCCCCTTAGTGGGAACGTATGTTTTGCCTGTCCGCTCAAACGTTGATCTGTTTAGTTGAACGTTAACATGACTTTCTTCATCATTTTGTGAGAATGAAATGTTCACCGTTCACAACATCGGGCGCCTTTCCTGAAGCACGAAGGAATGCCCGCTGTGTGACAGTTGTTAATGCGTACAAGTGGAACGTCAAACAGCAATCCATACGAGTTGTAATACTATGTCTCTATGGACACACTCTGAGGGGAAAAAAAGAGAAATTACCAGATTATGGTCCCCTACACTGCGATTACTCTCCATTTTAGTCCCCTGACCCCGAAACTTACTCCCCAGGACTGCAAATAGTCAGTGAACTTCGCGAATGGTCGCGTGAACGCAGCAGTCTACGTAAATACGTGCTCTTCTTGAATTTGATGGAATAAGGCTATCGTAGCTTAGCTAACTTAGCAATTTTCCGCCCACACACAGGAAGAAATGGTTCGTGGTAATTTCTTAGCAAATTCTGCACCATGAATGCCAAATATTTTCATTCATGCCCACAAATTATATACCTATAGGACTGTTAGAACAGAGCATGAAATGTAGTCTGCACTCTTCGACACTCATTTAGTCCCCACGCATTTAGTTCCAAAAGGGACTATTTTTTTGTCGCAACGCATTTAGTCCCTAAAATGATTAAAATTACTCCTTTTTTTTAGAGTGCACGCAGTGTCCTCTGCAAGATGCTGCTTACTGTTAGCGCTCCCGTCCTTAAAGTTTGTCATTGGACCTGATCTCTAGATATCCGCAAAAATGTTCATAATTTCAATCCTCAGAGATTGGTTTGTGAACTGGGAAGAAAATTCGCGTCTCCATTCGATACGGCTTGTGTCGGGGTGGAGCAGCAGTACTCGAGCGGGACAAGATGAGCGGGTGCGTGCCAACACTCACGCTGAGTCCCATCATTCGAGGACCAACAATGAAAGGACACACTTGTCTCTACCAGATCCTAATCATGTTAATCAACCAGGGGCAGCAAGAGTATCGCACGAAGCAACGCCGTACAAGTTTCCTAATCTGTTCCAGCAGAAGGCTTCCGATGAAGAGGGAGTTGGAAACACGACCTTTTCATCCTTTTTTTACGACGTTCTTATAGTGTGCATGGAAAATGCAGAGTCTGTGTTTCAGCTACCCCACGAGCAATGCTCGTGCCTGCAAAATTATCACATGCGGTAACTTCTGCGCCGTAACAGGAATTGATTAAACGTTTGTTGTACTCAGCAGAGGAGATATTTGCAAAAGGAATAAATGCCGAACGTGGCGTGAAACATAAAAACAAAAGTCAGGGAAGCGACGACCAGCTGCTTCCTGTCGCCACCTACTCAGACACACACAGATACCCTCGAGGTTGAATATTTTCTTAAAAAGTCTCGCAAAATGGAACATTTCTTTAGCGGCCAATACCTGCCTGGCTTCCCCTACCTGTTAGGGTAAGTCACGGCTTACTGCACAAAGGACAGACACTAAGGACGCGGCGCTAAAGGTCTGCATGGTGTCTAAAGTCTACTTGTCCTTTTTGAAAACGGACGAAACTGAAAGGAAGCCATTTACTCACTTTCGAGAAATGTAAGGGAGGGGGAAAAAGCCGTTTTCCAAAACACACATCGCTCGCGGATCGGCGCATCTGTCACGCTACAAAAGAAGATGTTTTCAAAAACGTCACTGTAAAAAAAGTGTCCACGTGCAACCCTTTTACAACTTTTACTGGGACATAAATCAAAAACAATGCACTTGTCTCCCGGTGAGCAAAGGAAAAAAGCATTCCCCCCCTTCCTCCCCCCTTCCATTCGCAGCCCGAGAGGTGTTTTTTGTTGGTCCGAGAAAAATGGCCAGCCCCAAAGAAAAGATATCAGCGTGGGCAATCAGTCGCTGTCAAATCATAATTTACTGTCTCCCGGGAAACTGACACTTATTATCTGCGCAGAAACATAGGCGCACGCTGGGACAAATAGAAAGGCTGCCTTTTCTCTCCCTTCGCGGAGAGAGATCCATATATTTATGTAGCATTTTTGTTTGCCTGCACGCAATAAAAATAGTCCCTTTCCTTTTTTTTCCTTTTTTTTTTTCGCGGGACCTTAGAATAACGCAGATAGATACGAGACTGAATGGTGGACGGCTTTGTTCTTGGCGAGGCAGTATCTTTACTTATTTCTCTTTTCCTCCTCTCCGTCCTATGAAGCAAATAAAATGGAGAGAAAAACGCGGGCGTCAAATAAGGAAAAGACAGGAGAGACTCAGTCTTATGGCAGCGGCAGAAAATGTCGTACCCGCAGATATGGCTTGACCGTAAATACTTTATGGGCGTGTGCCAAAGGGGGAGGGATAGGTTGACGTGTTTTGTGACCGTTCGGTTTAGGATCACGCGCGTAGAATCGTTAAAGCATTTGACGAACGGAGAGGGGTGGAATCGCAGAGTTCTTTTCTTTCTTTTTTTACATTATTTGCGGAAGTTGGAAACTGGGAGAGAAATTTCCCTGTATGACGATGTATTGTTTTCGCGTGAGTTGTTTCGTTGGTTTGGGATCGTTAGATAGGAAGGGGGAGGGGGGGAAGGGGTGATTACTGTGAAGTCGCGATGAGAAAGAATCACGGTCATCGTTCGATGTACGGTTGCGAGGCTGCCAGGTCGTGAAGGTGGAGGCTATTGTCTCTCGAGCATTATGAGAGGGTGTTTTGAGAGTGTGCGGTTGGTTTGGATTCCTCTTCGGGGTAGTTTTAAAGCTCGTGAAGTGTTCCCGTGAGCACAGCATAGTGCCGGGAACGGTCACGGGGAGTGCAGCCGCAAAGGTTTCGACGGTGTGCGAAGCGTAATATAATGAAACGGTTCTCAAGCGTGCGCTCAAACTCTCAGCATACTGCGCTCACTACTATTTAACGTCTCTTGCCGGGATGACGTGTCGGGGCACTTTGCTGGCGATGAAATTGCTGGCATTCTCTGTTAAGTTCGAGCCTGCAACCTTACCTTCATGGACAAGACACCGGGCCACCGCTAAAGTCTAATCATGGCAATCACTTGCGAACTGCTGTAGGATAGACTTGTAAGCGGTGGTTTATCCATAATCCCAAGCACGGGGGGGGGGGGGGGAGGTAATGAAAAAACGGGGGGTCATTATTATAGTCACGTCATAACAACTTAACACACTGACATGTGTGTAAAGCTGGAATTGCAAGGGCACCCCCTGTAGTACCCCCCGGGGTATACAGGTAAAAAAGCTATGGGGGTGTCGCTGAACATTTAGGGGTGGTAGAGGGGAGTGTAGAGAGATCTGGGTGTAGATCACTGCTTATAAGGGGGGTATACATATGTAGCCTCGTGTTGTAGGGTTAAACGCGGCCAAACTCACATTTGTCTCCCGATTCGCATCTCGATTTGCACTTTCGGCAAAACCCGGAAAACCCTAGGAAATGAACTCGCCAAATGCGGATCCAGGCACTCATACCGGCATTGGGGAACGCTAAATACGGCGCGCACGGCGCTGCCGCTGGGCATCTCCTGTTCAATTTCCAATATTTTTCACCCGAAAATCTGCTCTTTAGCACGATGTCACCCGATCTTAGCCTGCTTTACCTGTGAGCGCCGTGAGGCCAACACCCTGAACCAATGTTGCCTCTAAGTGTAAATTTATACGCCACCCGCCATACGGTTACGTGTACAAGCGTGGAGTAAACGCTGTCGAAATGACTGACTGACTGCGTGCATCACCGGGACCGCAAGTTGGGAAACAGAAATGGCAAATTGCCGGAATCGCAGCGCCGTTAAAAGCGTAGTTGCTGCTGAACATGTCATTATGTCGGCACCTTCTTGATTACAAAGGATGTCACCGGATGGGGAATCCAGAAGGCTTTTGACCTATAGGAAGAGCCTGTGTGCATGTCGCGAATTTACAGGACCTGTGTAGTGTTATTTGTTTTATCAGTGCTGCAGTTTCTGAAGTAGTGTCTGTGTCAGAGGACATAAAATAGCGCCGCGGGAATTCCTGATCAGCACTATACGTAAAACGTTGTGCTGTTACATGTCACACCACAGGGAGAAATTGAGCCCGGGTATCAGGATACGGCTACGTTCGAATAGTACCTGTGCCGCAGTATAGGGGAGACCAGGGAAGAGTTGTCCCAGTTTTTACTTCTGACCTTGCTGTGACGAAAGTACGTTCGTCAGGCTGATTAAACTAGCGCTGGATTTTACCGCGATGTTTTAGCTACACAACACACATATTAAACTAAAGCTGGCTTTCAAAAACAGTTTATAAAAGACATTTGCGCGGAAGTCGTCAAGTGTGACAGTACGCCCCAGTAGCGGGGCAGGTTGTCACACGGGCTGAGGCAGGTTGTCTCAGCTGCATTTTCTAATAATCTTTACTGTGCAGGTGTACCGAATGGAACACCATTGGAAGTGCGTATGAAAAACATACTAAGCGCGCAGAGAAGAACCTATTATCTTAAGCCTTACATTTTATATTTCCACGTCTGTCCTAGCTGTACAGGATTCATGCAAGCTAGCCATTACTGGCTGGTAGACCGGCATTGTAAATGTAAAAAGCGGCACTAAATTATTACACGATCTCTAAGATGTACTAAAAAAGCAACTGAAACATTTTGTCGCGGATATAGTTTGCGCTGTCAGTTGCTCTACCAGTTGAGGAACGTGACAACTTGCTCCACCTCGTATGGAACAACTGACCCATGCGACACCCACAATCACTTTACCTCTGAAGTGGAGTTAACTGTGGGACGTACTCCGCTGAAAATCCGTGAAAATATTTCAGAAAGTTGAATAAACGTTACGAACACGTGCATTCTTTAGAGCTTTAGTGTGTGTCGTGCAAAATTTGAAAATTGCAAGTACGGAGAATTTTACTTACTCGTGACTGAAACAAGTATTGTGCTGTGTGCACCTTGCCATACTTTCCATGACAATGAAAGTTCCTTCAGTTAGTGGTTGCTCGTGCCGCTAACAAACAGCGGGAAAACGGCTCAGCTGCTCTGCTTTGTTTTCTTTAAGTAGCGCATGTGACAACTCTCCCCTGTCAAGAAACTAGAAACTCGACATCGTTGTCATTGGGGACTTTATAGGACGTTTTCTGCATCCAGGGATCCGACTACCTACATTGTTTTAACACATTGAATTCAAAGGTACCGTTACGGCAAAATGAGCACATATGTAAGCGGGGAAAGTTCATCGAACCCTCAGCCTATCAAGCGTCGCGCGTTATTGATTTTATTTCATTTCTTTCTTGTCTCAGCGCATGATGGTGTGCATGCACAACACAAGTAAATATACGCTTATGTCATAACCCCAGAACGGCCTCAGATTTTCAAGAGGGCAAGTCGAGCCATAAACTCTAGCATCACGTAAGGAAAACCGCTATTGGAGGTTCTGCTGACCACAGACCAGTTTTGCAATTCGTGAATCAACGATACCTGTTTCCTCCCCCTCCCCACTCTTTATCACACGCGCATTATTTTAGATACTTCCCTGAATGTCACTAGCACTGAATTCGAAAAGCCGTTTTTACGTGTACTTAACCTTTCTGAAATATAATGCAGCAATAGAAAACAAGCTGAAGAAGGAACATGGATCGCTGAGCAAGCGAAGGGGCACAAGCGGATGCTGTTGGCGAGCGGCATGCCAGCGACATCTTTTGGGGAATACGCGCAACGTCGGAACCTTCGATTTAAAGGAAGATGCGTATCGAAACGATGTTGGGGGTTTCTTAGCATCAGTAGCGGTTATTGAATGCTGCTTCTGTCGTTAAATTTACCCGACGTCTGTTTTGAGCAGATTCATGGTGCTGGATCTCTACCGCTTTCTTTCGGTTTATTCAACCATTTTTATATTATGTATTTATATATTTTATATTTATATTTATGTATTTTATTGGACAACACAAGACCGTGCGAATATTCGAATTTTTCGAATATCGAAGCAAATATCTCGATATTCGATCCGATTTTCGGACCGAACACGGAGTTCTATAACCGCATGGAAGCGATCTTCCGATTATTTTCCAATATTTCCGAAGCTGCACACGTAAGGCCGAAAACGGATCAAGGGAGAGAATAAAACAAAGAACAAACTTGTGGTCCGTCTCGACGAAGCTTTTATGCAACCTGAACAGGGGTTTATCCAGAAATCCAAGCACGGGGAGGTGTCGCAATGAATTGGGGGGAGGGGGGAGGTTCATTATTACAGGTACGTCATAACAGCTCAACGTGTCACTACCAAATGTCGTTACACCTGAATTAGCAAGCCGGGGAGTGTAGGGAGGGTCTGGATAAATCACGACCTGAAGCTACAGAATCGCTGTGGAAATTATGGACTCCGCGTAACAAAATAAATATAGCGACACAAACTTGGGCTTCCTGGCATTGGAGTAGGCAAAACCGATGTCAACGTGGTGGTCTCCGGAGAGTTGCGTGCACGTACCGCCAGGGGCGCTACAGGTGTGCTACCCCAAGTTACTCCCAAGGTACTTCGGACACAAAATAGCACTACACAGGTGCAGTTGAGTTCGACCCTGAGGTGCCTGCGTTGAGTTTTCGTTTATGTCCAACAATTTGAACGCTTTACATCTTATTCCCTGTGGGCACACGATGGTTCAGCTTCATTTCAATAGCAGCAGTTCTTACTTCCTGAACAGAATACTGTCATTGACTGGACATCACGTTTTATGACATAAAATGCCGTGGAAGAACCGTAGAGAAAGCAAGGAAATAAGTGGACGTGAGTGAAAAGCGAATTAAAAGTAACTTGGAACTTAGCTTAAGTTACTTTGGCAAAGTTACCCGGAAAAGGTTCCTCTGAAAGTTACCACGGTGCAAAAGTAGCGAGTTAAGTTATATAGTTACCAAGAAAAAGAACAGTAACAGTAACGAGTTACCTCGAACTCTGGTTGAAAGTGTGTATTTGCATGAAAATCTAGCCTCTAGAGTCATGTTCCCTAGTTAAGAGTTTCAAGCGATGGCTGATGATTGGAATCAGTACTGCACGAAGGGCACCTTAAAGCTGCAGCTAGTCCAATATATGAAAACAGTCCTGAATTATGCATTCATATGCAGTAAAAGACACTCCATATTGGACAGGACAATACTAAGATGGGCAAAAGCATATAAAGAAAAACGTATTGCATGAAAATTTTGCCTAACGTACAAACTCGTATTAGTTGGGACATACAAACACACCAGCCACATGTCTCTTTGGTGCGTTCCAGCATGTTTACTTTACTTAGAGATAATCAATAATTTTTCAACCTCGAATGTCTACTCTTTATTCTCCATGCTTAAGTTTGCGACAATATATGTTTGAATGCAGCCCAAATGAAAACAATGTGATCCGTCTGATCAAAGAAGTTTCCCAGTGCTACAGCAGTATCGGACTGTACCACCTTGCCAAGGAATATACAGAGAAGGTGACAGCCAGGCCTCACTGCGAAAGAAATTGTCAAGGTTGATCATATTCAACAACCATTAATGCACTCTGCCCACTTACCTGGTTGACTGCTTCAAACTTGCTGTTGCAACTGAACTTGTGATACTTTGATGTTGGAGCTTTCACCACAAGACCTTGCTACTTAGCCTTTTTATGACTTATTCATTCTACCTCTAGTCATTTTGAACTTTCTTTACCGCCATTTCCCTCCCCAGTGCACATATTTCTAGTCGATATGTTTTTACCGTCATATAGCCTTTATATCACATATCATTCTAGTCCTTTGGAAGTGCTTTAGTGCCGTACGGCATTTCGTGTCATAACTAGTCATATCTAAACTTCCTGTGCAAAGCATAATGTTTATACCCAAGCATATTAAGGTGGTTACATAAACAAACGTGCTAAACATTCCTTGGCATTCCACACCCCCGAGCAGAAAGGAAATGGGAGAAACACGAGAAGCAACACGCTGTACACGCTGACAGACGACAAAGGAAACGTAACACAACAAATACAACACCACACAAAACCAGCAAATCACATAATCGAAGCTCAAAGTACAAAATTGGAACGACACGACCTCACACGAGTACAAAATAGACAGGAAATAACATGTATGTGACGGGATTTCACACAAAAAGCGTATGGAATCCAATCACGAGGGATTTCTGCAGCGATCCGTGGTAAAATTTTAGCGAAGCAGCAAGGGAAGCGCTCACAAACAGCTAAACTTGTCACCGCTTACATGCATTCCAATGGGCTGTAATGGCTCTTTTGAGCACCGCAATATGGCGGCCGGTTGGCGTACCCTTTCCCGCGATACCCTCACCCATCCGCTATCCAGCCTTTATACATAGAGATCAGTGGGTTTCCTACTCCCTTTTGCCTACCAGCGACGTCTGCTGTATGCGCATGCGCAGATGCGCCCTCTTGTTTACAAATAATAGTGGGTCTATAGCCTATTCCAGTGCACGGAAACCCAAGTTTGTGCCGCTATGTTTAGTTTGTTACGCGGGATTTAATCTCCATGATTTTTCTATATACCTACAACTCGCATAAATGTGTCGTCGCCGCCATATCAGGTTAGTCTCAATGCGTCGTCGTGCGCCACCGGAACTTCGTCCGGTAAGCCGGTAACGAATTACGTGTACAAATGGCCACTTAGAGTTTCTTTCACACACGCTGTATTTATGGGTGACTTCTCGCAAATACGTATTAGGAAGACGTGGTGAGTTTGGACCATTTTCACTTGACCCATATTAATACAAGGATAATGTAGTTTATTTGCTTTTCAAGGGTTGTGACATCCCATCCCAAGTTATCGCGGACGAATGTATATAAAAGACGGCTATTTACATCGAACTTTTGCATCAAACTCTTCCAATAGACGCGTAGAAAGTACCCGCACAGCAGATACCGAAACTCATCCCGCTGTGACATCACGACAGGCCCAGTGAGGCGGCAGCGTGGGGATATCACGTGCTTACGTGAGCCAGTAGGAATGACGGAGGCTCCTCTGACGTCAGAGCTGCTGCACGCGGGCGCGTGTTCGAGGTTTTTGTATCTTTGCCAACTATACTACACATAGAACCTTTTTTTTTTTTTTTTTCTGATTAGTCTAACGTACAGTACAATGCGCTTATGATCTAATGAACAATGACACATGAAACTGCCGCAACCCCTTTTATCCTGGAAGGCGAGGTGGGTTGATGTAACAGGTCTACCAAAACTAAATGAGGGCAAGGTGTGGTCGAGGATCTGGATGAGTTCGGAGGGCGAATTGGTCGTTTTTCGCTAGCGTTCTGTGGGGTGGAAAACTTTCTCACCCACCATACAAATGCCGTCGCACTGCCTATAAGTTGGCAGTGAATATTTCGCCTGCATTGACCTAATCGGTTCGCGTAACAAACCGCGAGTGATGTTTTCTTACCGCGTTTTTACTTGCATGTGCAATGTCATGTAACGTTCCAACACCTGTGAAGGAGAATACGTGTAACATCTCATTCTTTTTTTTTTTTTTTTTACAAATCCAATCAACAATACGTGTAAAGAAAATCCGTGGCTATATAGTTCTGATTAGTATGTATAATGCTGTGAAAAACTGCAATCAACAAACGTACGTTGAAATATATAAATTTATATAACTTCTTAAACTGACTATAATAACGTCTTATTATGCCGATTCAGATGAGTGATTATTATTTTCAGAGGGCTGGGTACGACTTCTTGCTTAATTCGTATCATTCGAAAGGCTGCCGAATATCGAAAACGTCGCTCAGTGCAACCATTCTTTGCGGGATTTTCGTCCAGGACGACATTGTAAAGGCTCGCAACCTTGGTAGGGGAAAGCAGTGTGAGGTCGGCCGCTTGCTAGTTAAGTGACGTGGATCTGCTTTCCGCTGGATTTTATTTTCTACTTCTACATCTGTGGTGTTTGCGCAAAGAATGAAGATTGGCATTGGCCGCGAAGTAAACCTGCAACGTGCCGACGTCTGTCACAGGCACCGCGTACCCACTTCGGTGTCCACATCTCCGAATGTCTCGTTCGTCGACTGTCTTGACAGTATGACGATGCGGATGAATAATGGATATTAACGATTGTCAGAGAGCGACATGGAGCGATAATTCTATACGGCGTTAACCATTGCCGTCCCCGAATCAAGCGAGAGCAAACTCTGTATGCAAAACGCAACGCCGCTTCGTAGATGTAACGAAGAAAAATCAAGAGAAATCACCGCGGAGCGGCGTTGCGTCGCCGAAAGTCGAAATTTTGACCGTACGGAATTGCGTTTTGTGCCTGGCGAAATGAAAACCGGCGAAACGAGTGAATTTATTGCCTTTCCCTCGCGCTGTCCGAGAACGACCACGGCCGACGTCGTAAAAACGACGCTGATTGGCTGGCGGGGTTCCGGAGCGATATTTAAATCGCGCCCAAATTTATCGATTCTAAATTACTGGAAGGCCTCCTGGGAAAGCCAATATCTCACAAAGTGTAATTTATGACGACTCGTTTCCGAGGAAATCGCAGGCCAGCAAGCTATGAATTGCTGACGTGCGCAGCGTGCGAAATGGCTACAGGGAAATCATACGCAGGGCACAAGGAAATAGTGTCTTTTCAAAGGAATTGATTTCCGCTCTTGATCGTGCTCGCTAGAGTTGTTGTTGCGAGACGCTTTCGAATGTGAACTGCGGGTAAACCTTTGATATCAGCGTTGCGAGATGTCTGAGTTGATGATGACAAGTCTGCATGAGCATGCTTTGCGGTTTGTATGCTGCTTTCAACTTCATTCCGCGTGTAAAGAAGTAACTTGTGAAGAAAATGATTTCAATTATATAAAATGCGGTGTATGCGAGGGGATCTTTCGGTTATTACGCGTCAATAGAACAGAGCCAGTGTTATTGTTACGCAACGACCTGCCATCAATAAAAGAAGTAGCAATCAAGTGCCTGCCTCACGTATATGTTTATTTATCTTTGCTCTGTAAAATAGAGAAAGAAAGAAGACTATATGTTTCGTTGTAGGAAATGGGTGAATACTAGGCAATTCTGTAAGAACATTGTATAAACTAACTTAAGCGCACAAGTTTTATGGCGTAAGATTTTTCTCATTGGATCACGTATACGGAAAGACTGAACTTTGCACATTGCAAATCCTTAGATATGTCTGGGGAAGAATATTAATCAAGATGATGTGTCGTCCAAATCTTATCCCTTCTGTCAGGGATCCACCTCAATGATTTCGTACGCACCGCAGAATCATTTTTTATTGCCATGAGAACGTTGGGAGTTGGACAATAATTTGCAGGGTCACCAGAAAAGAAATACACTTTCACGTTAAGTACAGGGTGTGCGCAGATAAAGTATAGACGCATTAACGCACGCAACGGGTTGCCTGTTTACCGGACGAATGGAATAATGTGTAGCCTCACAGTGTGGACTGAAGTCCTACGGTGTCCAAAAACTTTAGAAGTACTTTTAGGGCAGCTTTGGAAAGAATTATTTTTTGCGACTGCAGCATTACAAAAGCCATTCTTCTTCCGTGAGAAGACGGTGACTGGAGTAATTTACATCTGCATGTGTAGTGAGTGGCAGCTGGTTCGACTACAACAAGTCAATGCAAGGTCCGTTGTCATCCAAGATGGGGCTCTGCCTCGCGGGTCAATGGAGGTTCGATATTACCTGGATTAACATCCGCCTTGATGTCGGGTTGGTCGCTCAACAGACCAGAACATAGATCAGGTGTGTTTGGAAAGATTTAGATGATCGTATTTGTACAGGTCCCGAGGAACGTTTACGGAACACCTGATTGGTGTATATAGCCATCGGAGCGATACCGTTGCTCGAAACAGGAGCAGATAGACTTACAAACAGGTGACAGGGTGCTCCACGCACCTCTCAGTAAGTGTGCCCACTCCCGTTCGCTGCTAGGGTGTCGCTCCGATCAAGAAATACGTCGCTCTGGTGTTCCGTAAACTTTTGACGGGATCTGTATCTGTCGTTTGACAAAAGACTCTCATAAAGAACTTATACTTCAAGTTATGGCCAACTCCACCCACAAATCAAAAGATGTCCGTGATTGGCTTAGGCGGACTCATGGCGGCTCCGATTGGCAACGTAGTGCGCCCGCATGCCTCAAACTGTTGCCTATATACACTGACTATGCTGCTAGAACACTCGTCGGAGAGGATGTACTTGGAGCACATTTGGATCCTGTCTAAGGAAACACGTAAAATTCCCGTGTTGACAAAACATGTGAACCGGCTTCTCTGTCTGCATGACGCCCGCCATCTTCTCGTCTTCCCCGCTGTCAATGTGCGGACTACATTATCCTCTTGCGGAGCTGTAACTCTGTGACTGTAGCTCTTATGTTGTCTCGGAGTGTAGTCATACAAAACAGGTTGGTGGTGCGGGCAATGGAGAAGAACGTACCATAGATCTTCCAAATCACCGCAGAGACAACAACGCACTTCTACCCCAAAAGGTGGAAAAGTACACCTTTTTTTTTCTTAGAGTGTGGGAGACTCAACTTGTCTCTGGCGGTAACGCCACTGAGCTGTAAAAGCCACATTGAGGCACATCCGATGAATTAATGCAGCGTCTTCACGGGTGTGGTTCGTGGCGAAAGCGAACGTTTGATCAACTCTTGTAAGCGTAGAGGCGGGAGGATGCCATTTGACTAGACTACTAGAAGTGTGATTAATGTAGTCAACGTACTTCTAGTATGTTTTCTACAAGACGTTGAAACTGTCTATTTCTTTTGCAGTAATACTGAATTTATCATAAATACATAATTTCATCTCCGTAATACATCCTCTTTCTTTTCTTCCCTTCGAATGTCTTTCGTGGAGGGCATTTGACATGCGACATTTTTGTTGCTCATTTTCATTTTCATGTGACCATGCAAACATTAAAGAAAAGCACCACTCATGAACTCACACTATTACGCCAACCTCTTATATCATGTTTCGGGAAAGACAAATCGCAAGAACGAAGTTACAATCCTGAGTTTACGTGCCGCAATGTCACAGCGGGGTCCGTGAGGCCCTTGCAAAGACTCTACCAGGCCACGTGACACGTGACCAAATGGGGTCACCCATGTGGTTCCTATCCGCATTTATCTGGTTCGAGCCTCTACGCGGTCATGTTTGTATGCGCATTACTTGTTGCGAGGCATCCCCACGTGCGTCAGGCTTATGATTATGATCTCCGGCGAACATACGGATCACTGAAGGCAGCATTCCCGCCATCATCTGCAGAAGGGGTTATCTCAGAGGTGAACCTAGCCTACTGTCTTACACCTAAAATAGAGTCCGGTTACCGTTAAGTCACTGGGGGCTCCGTTGAACGGTACAAGTGTGGCGCTCGTGAATTAGCTTCGCGTTTACGACATGTGCGTTTCAATCTGATCATCGCTATTCCTGGCCAACATGCAACCATACTGTATATTTCAAGCCCTGTGCCGTCATTTGGTGTAGACCGAGAAGTGGGTTTCTGTAAATTGGACTGAAGCGCACAATCCAAAATTTTCAGGAAAAGCGCGAATGTTCCAAGAAAAATTACGAGCGAACAGCTACTGAGTTTACATGGCCGAATACTCGCTCTAGCGGTATACAGTAAGTTCGGTGTATATATAGTATGAAACAAATTTTGCTACAATCACTGCTACACGTGTATTCTACACAACGTAGACCCTATATACTCTGAGGCAACGTAAGAGCGACAGCACAGAGGTATATCTCCGCTAGTGGATGACGTAGTCCTCATATTGAGAGTGGGGCATACGGGAAGACGGCGGACGCAAGGCAGACGGAAAGCAGTAGACAGGCAGTTTATGTTGACGGCGTAGTTTATCAGCTTGTTGCTTGTAAGCCTAGCACAACAAGTTTTACGTGTGACAGGGAAGCCAAATAGTTTTAATTTGCTAGCAAAATTGCGGTAAAACGGCTTGGAGTGACGTCTGGTGGGAAATATTGATTCAATTTGTCGAGCAACGCTGATGTATGTTCCCGGCTGGCTTACTGCTCATGATGACTACGTAGCCGACACCTAACCGACTTCTTTCGTTTTAGATCCAGTGTTGTGCGCATGTGGTGTACTTTTGCCGCCTTACTTGACGAGTAATGCGCAGTTGGTGGCGACTTCGACATAGTGTTGCCACTAATTTTCAATTTTAATTTTCTGAAAAACTACGAGCGCGATAGGGATGAAAATTGTGACGTAAGAGCTCTGAGTGTACAGGCTATCGAATAGATATTTTTTTTTCTTCTGAGATTGCAGCTCTACTGCTTTACAGTACCTTTAACGCTCTACTGCTCTACTGCCTTACAGTGCCTTTAACGCGAATATACGCGTTTGCTTTAAGAGCATGCACATGTGCTCTCAACCAGCCGCATGGCCGAGCGCGTTAAAGTGGGACTCCGCAACAAAATCACCACAAAGGTTGTGGTATATCCGTAATCTTTGGGATGTCAGGAACATGTGTACGAAATATCTCGGTCCAAAACTGCGCAGATTTTGCTCAAACAAATTAATACGAAGCGAACGCTTCGCCTCTGTGAAGCCAGAGGGCGCTGAAAGCAACACACTGCTGACATCATCCAGCATCCGGCAAAGGAGAAAGAATGCAGGCTTGGAAGCAGACTACAATGCTTGGTGACGTCACGGAATCCTCCTCCGGACGAACCGCCGTAGTAAGGAGCTCTGTTTTCTGCTCTTCGCATTTCGGTTTCGGTTTGCTATTGTCATCAGTTACGAATTAATTACTCCCGCAAAATGAATGCGAATGTTGTATACGGTATCGAGGGGGTGGTTTGTGTTCGGTATGATGCTCACTTAATTTTTTATTTTTTATTTTTTGAATCTTTGCGAAGTCTCCCTTTAAGGCGTCCGCTCGTTGCCGGTAGCCATGGTCGTGCTGAAGACTGGGAGGTGACGGGTTCGAATCCCACCACCGGCTCTACTTTCTGAGGTTTTCCCTGAGTTTTCCGAACACGTTCCAGACGAATGCCAGCACAGTGCCCCCTGAAGTCGGCCCAGAACGCATACTAATCCCCTGTCCCCCCACTACTTCCCACTGTCCTCTCTCAATCTGTTCATGTCTCTACGCCGTTCATAGCCACAATTGAATTGGAATGAATGAATGAACATGGAATTAGAAAAAATGTGTTCCAAGTACGTCGTCTCGGACGAGTGTTTTCTCCTCATGAGCTGAGTTTAAGTTGGGAGTGATTTTTTTGGGGGATAAACCCGATTCCGCCCCGGGTTTCCCCCCGAACACATGTAAGAATGGGTCACTTACGTTCCCAGCAATACACCCATGTGTGTCAGCAATGTCTATGCCTTCGGATATTAGCGCTGGTAGGTCCCCCCCCCCCCCCCCTCAACACACACACACACACAAAAGAAAGGTTAAGGAAGGACTTAACAGACAAGAGGAGGAACAAAAACACCCGATAACACCCGAAGGCACAATTATCGCCTGCTTTCTTCCCAATTTACAGATTTAAAAATAGCACCCGACCTTTACCCCCCGAATCTGAGACATACATTTAACCCGAAAAAGTCACTCCCTACGGTATAAGCAACAGCTTGAAGCCTTGCGGGCGCACTACGTTTTGACTCGGAGGCGTCATGACCCCGTCTAAGCCGATCACAGACGCCTTTACATTTCTGGGCGCAGTTGACCTGTAGGAGATGACTCGTCCCGGAGCTCAAATGTGCTCTTCAACTCTCCTGTAGTTACAATTTAGGAACGAAAAAACTCAAGACTTCTCTTATTCTCTCGCTCCCCAACACAGGGGTGACACAAACCCGCCATTGTTGTAACTACCCTCAAGCAGGTGCTTTCCGCGAAACCGCCATCTTGTCGTGGTCACATGTCATACCCAACGTCATTTTGAGGTCATGTGACTTTGTTTATATGTCGTTTCAGCGCTTGCCGACATATTCCCGTTGGCATAAAGTCAACAGATGAACGTATTTTGCCAGCGTAAACTGTACGGTGCTTCTTCCCCGACACTATATCCCATTTCTCCTTGGTTTAAGTACATCACACCGGCTCAGTGTGTCTTAACGCGGGCTCGTCATCACATATTTGGAGGTAGTCAACAGTACGAGCCCTCATGTACAAAACTGGGCGTTTTACTGCGAGATTGTCGTATCAAAGTAATGAACGGGATCGAAAAACGTCCAAAACGGCGCACAGAGAGCAAACGCGTTGTTTACATACGGTTTGGCCGCCGATCACGGGCGCGGCCATCTTTAAGGTCACGTGTGGGGTGACGTTTGCTTTGAGCTGTCACCATGGCCGGTCCAAAATGCATTGCGTTCGCCCAGCACACTTTCGTCTATGAAGCAATACGTTGGATGCCACCCCTGTGCTCCCCAATATAACAGATGCTCGACCGGACTTTCTCCGAATGGACATAGCGCCACTTTCATCCCTGGCAGAAGCCTGTTCTCCACAAATTAGCGCTTTCACTCTTTTACTAGACCCGTCTGCGAATTGTGCTCTCGTTTTGTTTATTTGTTTGTTGAAAGAAACGTATAACGCCTTAGTTCTGCACTGTAGGCGGCAGTGCCATCTCCATGCTATTGTTTTCTTATTCGTTTCATTCATACTAAGTGTGAAAAGACGGAAAAGTTAGTTGTCCATAACTGAATAATTCAATAATAATAATTTATTCATAATTCAATGGAATGTGTCACGCGGGTTATAAACCTATAATTCCTTGGAGGATACACTACATTTGTTTCTCTGGTTTCTCGAAAGAAAAATTGAGCCATAATACCGAGACCGCAGTGGACATGCAAATTTTGTTGTTCTGAGTTCGGTGTACCCTGACCATATGGGGTCCAGAACGGAAATAAACGTACTCTGTCCGCCAAGACGCGTCGAAAGAAACCTGAGACATCAGAAAGCGCGGAACTAAAAGTCGTGATATTGTGCGCTTTCGAACTGCTCGTACGTCGAACATCGAATTTATTAATGCCAATAATAATAATACACATAATACATAATGATTACCTATTAAACATTTATTACTTTCCTGTAAAACCATCCATCCATCCGGGTTGCGGTAATTCTTAGCGTATATAGAAAACAGAAGAAATATAATTTTCAGGCCATCGCGCTCAAACAAGTCTTTCCAGTTGAGCCAAGTTCCGGTGGAGTTTTTACTGATGAAAACTTGTAAAGGTCCAGATTCTTTCGCGGCTGTGCTGTCACACTTGTAAACAGAACAGATGTGGCCTTATCTGGTGAGTGCGCTAACATGCGGCATGATCGAGCTCACCAATACGCCATGTCGACCTTCCCGTGAGTTTGTAGCAAATGGCCCGAATTCACGCCTTATCAGACGATTACGATCGTGAATTTTGATGGCCCGAAATGCCGACCTATGCGTCATAGGTTTCACAGGTTTGCAAACACCGACCCCCTTCCGAGGGTGTTGCTGCTCACAAGAGGAAGAATGACGGTGCGGAATGGAAAAAGAAACGGAAACAAGGTCGTTGTTTTTAGAAACGTTGCCATATAAGGGCAGAAGTGTTGCAGCTGAGCTACAGTCTAGAGTAGAGCGAAACGGGCTCCTGACAACCCGTAGCTATGCCTACCCTGTTCAGTACCCCGTGTATACTCACCGTTCTGTCCATCGCTGAGGCTAATTCAACAACTGCCACCAAAATCAAGAAAACCGCTTCTACGACCCTAGCAGCTGAAATCCCATTCCTCGGGATACCTCGAACTAATCTGAGTGCGCGCCGTGTGAAATACAGCGCCTTCCGGCCAAGCCCGACTCCCTTGAATATGGATAGACCAGCTCGCTGGTGAGTAACTGCACCTTCGAGTTTTGTTTTATGATGATATATGTGTGTATTGGTAATTTTTACAGATGCCATTGTGAAAAATGGTTTACTCGATATAATTTGAGTGTTTTTCATAGATAATATCTCTATATTCTCTCCGCACTTTTACATTTACCCCCGCATTTACCTACACGAGTATCGCACGTATAGTATCAAAGCGACTGCACGTGTACAAACTGAACGATGCAAGTTCCTATACTTTCCGGAGTGTCGAAGTTTCTCATATGAAAATCCCCACGTGCGCTGCTGGTCTCTTTCCCTCCTCTCCCCCTTTCTTTCTTTTCATGCCTTACTTTTCGCAGTATTTCATAGGTTCGACGACATTAACTAAAGTGCTGTTTAAAGTGTCATACCTGAATGATACCGATAGAAACGCCTCGGTATCCTCAGATCTCTCATCCAAGCAAGTCGCATCGAAGCATTTCATTGAGCGCGACAGTATAACATGATATCGTTTCACGACCACTTCTGCACCGATGTGTAAATGTAGTGCGGAGCACTCCACCGTCAATGCTCCAGCTTTCATATCTCTTTTTTCTCTCTCTCTCTCTTTTCGCAATGTGACATGGACCCCTTCATTGTGCTGCTGCCGTCACCTGCTTCTATCTCGCATTTGCTGGGTCTTTTTTGATAACTATTATATTTTTAGTAATCCATCACAGAGTGCGAACCTTCGGCTGTTGCAAAAGGTCACACAGGCGCGCGCGCTCACTCACTCACTCTTGCCATTGGCAGATCACAAAACGGCAGCTAACTCATTGAAGTGTTTATCTACTTGTGCGAGGATCTAGTAACACACGGAAACGCCGTTTTGTTTACGAACCATATATTTTGAGAAGGTCGAGAGCCTCTCAGATCATCAGCACGCTTTACCTTGAATCATGTTCTCGGAAATAATCCGCGAGAGATGTTTTACAACAGTCTGCTTGCGTAGCACCAGTGAAGCGACAGCATATGCTCGTACAGCCAATACGCGAAACGAAGCAATAAAGCAGAACGGTGTCATCGGCCCTTTAATTGCTGAAAGGATTGCGGCCATCGCTGAACCATGAAACCCGATCACCAGTGCAGAAAGATGAGGGTTCACGATATACGCGATATCCCGACAAAAGACCGCTGGTGCTCAATCGCAACTGGCCACACGGTCGTAAGCGGCCGGTGTTCTTTTTCTCCTCATTCGCCGCGGTGCTTCTTCTTTTTTCAGTTATTCCTTTCGACTTATCATTGCTGCAGGTTTCGTATTTCTGCATTTACTGTGGCATCATAAAGTTTACGCGCCTCTGCGTTGAGACAAAGAGAGGTCTCTTTCGACGAAATCTACAATCTTTGGCTTTGTTGTAATTCCCATTCCGTTTCCACCGGAAATATTTGACAAGATTTATCTACAGAATAACATATTTCATAATACTTTTGTCAACAGCGGGCGCCCGTCAAAATACCCATCCCGTAACACGCAGCGTGCTTAGGTATAAGCAGCGACAGGGGGATAACGCGGGTCCACCCTCCCAACGGGTAACACGTTTTCTTAAATGCTCTGCGAAAGCACTGTGTCCGTTGATTAACCACCAACGCACGTGAAAGAAAGAGAGATGATGGGGTTGGTTTTCATACAAGGCTGGGCCCGGTACTCCTATATCAAGTTACGAACACACGCACACTTCAGATTTCTGAAGAGTTATACATTTGATTGAACAGTTGCGCAGCTGACGTTCGAGCCCTATTACCTGTGCCAGTTACATGACCGCTGTGCAAGTCCAGCTGTGCGGGTAACAAGCACAGGAACGCTACGAGACTCGTACCTCGAGCCTTCTCCGAAGTGAATTGCCGTATAGGATGACGAATCAGCCGTTGAGGCTTACGTGTCGGTGACGTCCCTAATTGTGGTCTGCCTCGGCCAATTCTCGTTGTTTACGTTCTCCATTTTAGGTGAAAGGGGCACGCTGCCCGTGTATCCAGAATGGCAGCGGGCCCTTCTACTGTATCAGTAGCCCTTGTACAAGTTTGCGTCACTAGGCATGTATTGCATGCGGAAACCGCGTGCCAAGCTAACGGGGTCGGGACACTTTCATAGATGTGGTTCATTACATCATGGACGCATTGTACCGCACGCCTGAGGAAAAAGATACTGAGGAAAAATACTGAGGAAAAAAGAAGTGTTCTTCTACGTGTCGTACTTGGCGAGATACAAGCCCTCGAATGCACTCTCGAGCAAAGTGCAGACGTCAGAGCTCAGAGTTGCGTCCATTCCCATTGGCAGCCGTAAGCACGTGACTTCTCGTGCGCTGCCTCACTGGCGGCGGCGAGGGCTGTGATGTCAGAGCCGCATGAGTTTCGGTATTCGCGGTGCCCGTTTTCTCCGCTTCTATTACCCTCTTCGCTATGAAACTTTCCATGCAGGTTCACATCGAAGCAAAGAACCGTACTTTACGTTTATCTGAAATAACCTGGGATCACCTGTCGTAACCCCTTTATTAAGCTTTGTGGAGCGGCGTTGATTCTGGGGCATCGTTCGTGAAGATCTTGAAAGGATACGCTGCGTCTACGAACATTGTAAAATGTTCTGTGTGTGATGTTCAATATTTGGCGATATGCATCGATATCCCTAGCGTGCTTCTTGTGTGGTTAACACCCTTTTTTTTTACCTAACCATTAAACATATTCCCCCCTCACCCAGCATGCACGGCAGATTAGGGTCGGAAGGTATGTGTGAGGAGCTGCAGCTCAATTATTTGTAAAATACCACCATAAACTCGGGCTGAGATCCGTCAAACATCCTGAAGTGGACGTGGCAGAAAGGTTCAGGATTTAGCTACTTGTACCAGTAGCAACGTGAACTTTAATGCGTCGCGAATCTGTAAGCGAGCGATCACGCGGTTGCATATGTATAGGGGTTTACGATAGGCTGCTGTGGAATTTAAAGGTCGCGCTGTTAAGAAAACAGTTTGAATTTATCACGTTTATTGCAGATAACGCTCAGCAAACAACAACAACAAAAATATACGTATCTAGTCAGGGGTGGATCTGAGGGCGGAGGGGGGGGGGGGGGGGTCCGGATATTCTGACCTCCTCAATTTCTGACATTACATAGATTTTCAATTGCACTTGGTAGTATCATAGCACACTGTCCAATGCAGGACCCCCCCCCCCTCCCCCTGGATCCGCCTATGAGTGCGGGTGCAAGGTGAAGGCTTCTAAAAAAGAATACAACGAAAGTAAAGGTCACAGTTTCCTTCCTGTTTATTCTTTTTCGTCCAGCTGGTATTAAGAATTTGTCCTTTTGTGCACTCCGGATCTTTCCCTAAATATCACGAAGATTCGAAAAATGATGCGAGATGGTGAAATGCAGCCGTATGGGACGTCACGCAGTCCTCCAGAGGGAAGCGTGTCGCAGCCTTCAACCGGGAGGTTGGATTTCTCAGTGGCGTTCTTTCCTCACTCGGGCAGCTCCTCAAGACGGCACCTTCGTGGCGCCATCTGATAGCCACGTTCGACACTTGAATCGCATTTCGTGTCGCGCGCTCGATTACGAATACCGAGATGAATTTCGCGTGCGAATCTCTTTTTAACTTCGTTTTTTCCATGAATTGTGGTGTTAGACTCGCCTGCATTTTGCATGTCAGCATGAAAAAATTAATCTGATTAGATTAGATTAGAAGTAGAAAGAAAAAAAAATGGAAACGTAGGTCGGGCACTGGTGCGACCTGCTGTTCCATGACGCTTGATGTGTGAACGCATTGAGTGATTTAAAAGATTACTTCAGTGCGTATGTCCTTGAGGTAGTTCGCCAGGGTACACAACGCAGGTTGTTGGTGCTGCTTTGGCCGGCTCCCCAGTACTTTCTTAACAGTAAAAGGTCGGTTGTCAAGTTTAGCAAGGGCGTTCTTCAGTGCTTGCCGACTAGAGTCGAAGCGTCGGCAGGTGACCAGCCCGTGCTTTCTCCACGGTTCCGCAAGTTGAACATTTCGGCGATCCAACGACACCTATCTTACGAGGGAATGCTGATACGAACGGGAAATTGAGTCGCAGGCTATGGATGACGGACTCTAACGGCCTTGGCATCTTCGATGGGAGACAGTAGGTGCAGCTGGGGTCGATTCGCGCGAGGAACGAGTGATTCATGACTGCGCCTGTCCACACGGTCTTATAGAAAGGCGATTATGTAGGGAGGTGAGCAAGTACTTTGCGTCCGATTGGGTGAAATATATTTTATGGGTACTGCTGTCATGGTGAGCAAGTCGAGCAGCCTGGTCCGCCTTCTCATTTCCACTGATACCGCAGTGCCCTGGGATCCACTGGATGTCGGAGTTAAAGGGACTATGAAGAGACCTCTGAAAAACCTGAGTTCTCGGTGGAGAATGGCTCTCAAAGAGGACTTTTATCTGAAATATATCCTATTTTTACCATATCGCATTCAACGCGGGCGCAGTTCACGGGCAAAAGCGTCGAGCGCTCGCCCGACACCCCCCTACAAGGGGCCTGACGTCACTTGCATCATTTGCTCAGATCAAGGTTGCACTGCCGGGAAGGTCACCTGCTTGTGACGTCACATCTATTTCTACGTCGCGCCGGCAACGGTCGAGTCGCAGCAGTCGCCTTTCTTGTCCGTGGTTTTTAACCAATGTTTGGTTCATACTCTGCATGGTGAATGTATTAGTGTTCAGGCATGCATTACCTATGCATACGGAGGTTTTGAGGATCTCTTCATAGTCCCTTTAAGGAATCCCAGAGCGACATCTCACCCTCTGTCCCGCCCATTGTGGCATCGCTCGTGACCATCGTTGTCACGCGACCTAAAGCCACGAATAACAATGTCATCATTATCTGCCGAAGTCTCGTCAGGAACTATTTCGTTTCTGTTAGCTGTTCTGCCAGAACATTCTTGTAGTCAAAGAATGCAAAAGTGGGCACGGACAAAAGTATAGAGGACAGCTACTATGTCGCAACAACGAGCCGAAAGCATCACTGTGCTAAGAAAATTCTTGGTGGAACACTAGTCTGCTTAAAACTTGAGTGAAACAACTTATCCTGCGGTTGTGCTTAGGGAAGTGCCTCAAAACGAGAGCCACCGATATTTCGAATAGTGTCTGTTCTGCTTCTGACCGGTTGGCTTGTCAGGAACGGTGTGGTTATCGATGTACAGCATGCTGCGGTTGCGTACAGAAATGAACACCACCTATATAGCTATAAGTCTGCGAATAGCTTATAAGTGCAAAGTGAGAAAGACACTAGATGTTCTTATCTCGTCATGGTTGCATCGACACTCCGAAACTTAAAATCTAGGAATGTGTGGTCTCTGCGCGCCCACTGTTCGCATGCATTCTGAAAAATTAAACGAAAACATTATAAGCTAAACGTTAACAACACCTTCCTACAGTTGCTATACTCGTTGCACATCAGTCTGATCGGATCATCTCCTCCACCGGCGTCACAGTTGCTTCTGGACCAACGCGTGGCCAGGAGACAGCGGTTCGGTCTCTGTCAGTAAGACCGGCTTCACACTAAAGTTTTTTTCGTCCGTGTTTTTCACGGAGCCAAAACGGACCCATTGGAACCTACGGGGCCCGATTGCCCTTAGGTTCTATTTTTGTGTGGGAGAGATTTACTAGACGGATTTCACATGGTACTATTTTTGAACGCAAACGGACGAAAAATACGGTAGTGTGAAATGGGCCTAAATTGTAGGCGTCGTTGATCGAATTCAGCACCTTTGCGTGAAGCCTTATGCATGCGTCGTATGCTTCACGATGACTGTCCTTTGCAGAGAGTTTTGCCGGTCGAAAAAAAATAATAATAATAATAACAACAACATGCAGCAGCACGCTGGTCTTCGGTGGTGGTAAATGCTAACACGTTCACTGCGATGTACCTGAGTCGGACAAATCGCACGCGATGCGTATCGTCAGGTTTTTGAGCTGGGAGAACAGATGTGGTGTCACGCAGAGACGCCTTTGCTAAATTGTAACTGCCATTATCAGGTAAACCATAGCTGTATGTGGCATGGTACTGACTTTAACTGCCTGCCGTTTCGTTGCACCTTGTTTTGAGCAGCACTCAAATTGCTTTTCAAGTAAGTTTTGGTTGCAACCTTTTAGAACATAAACCTACATAAAAATTGCCTTTACATTAACATTGTCCTTCCGCGATATTAGACTGTACTGCTAGAGAAGCCAACGTTTTTCACGTGCCCTCTGATTTCGCCTTTATTTTTGTATATTTCTATTTCGCGAAAAACTTTTATGTGCATTAGAAAGCTTCTAGGTAACTTCTTTGTGAACTCTGCATGATGCTGTCCATTCACTCGCCATATTGAGCCTTCCCTTATGCATAGTACAGCTCGAATCAGAGTTAACTTGAACGCCATTCCGGCCTGCGGACCCTGGGTGGTGCTTAGAACTAACGGCGGAGGGTGTTTTGGTCATCCATTTACAGTTAGAGGGGGTGACAGTCGTTACGAAGGTGTCGTTTTCTGCTACGCGCTGCCAGGGGCCTGGCTCTGTTCCCGCTTCGTAGGCTAGAGCGTTGTTTAAGTTAACTTTGACGCTAGTTGTACGAGTACCCAATGGTACCGTGAACTAAAAAAAAAAGGTACATCGTAATTACATCGCGCGCATACGGCTGACAAAATCCATTTACCTTTTCCCTGTCACGGTATGAAGCTTTAGTTACAAAACGAGCAGGAAGCGACAGACAGACGAACTTCCCATGAGATGTCCATCATAATCAGTACGCTTCCTCGATTCGAGATTGAATATCGAACCCTATGATTGGTTGAGAATGGTGCGTCTCGCGAGGCCTGTCGACTAATGATGTTTTCACGCGGCATGTACGGGTAGCGCATGCAAATGAGCCTCCATAATCCGGATTAAAATTCGAGGCGGCATATCTGCGCTAAGCGGATTAAAATCCGCAGTGGATCGTGCTGCTATATACATGTACAAGTTAATCAGGCGTATCGATCCTCAAAACAGTGAGCATAATGATACCGTGCTGCGCTCCGCATGCCGATGTATACTAGTATGAGCGTCGGGCGTGGATAGTGAATGGAAGAATTGACTGTACAGTGTTCGAGGATGGAAATGCAAAGAAGAAGAATACAAAACTGCGTAACGGAGAAATGACAATGAGTTCCGTGTCGTACTCAGATTAAATGGGTTTCGAGATGAACACTGGTGTTGAAATACAGTTTTGCATGCTGGCTGCTAAACGACACCAAACACAACGAGTGTAAGAAATTAAATACGCAGTTAATGACGAGAGAACCACGGGGGTAAAACGTAAAATATATTGTAGGAGAAATAGAATCATGTTGCGTACATTGTTGCGCATTTTTGTGTACAAGAACGAATATATATATATACAGGGTGTCCACGCTAAGTGTGAACAGATTTTTAAAAAATATATCGATCACTTTTTCCGAGATGAAATCAATTGCAATATAGCATATGCTGAAGGGCACTCCGTAGGGGGGGGGGGGGGGGCATTAACAGACTCCTAAGGCAATGTCTTAATTAACTTTCAATAATTACCTTTTTAATTATAAAAGCTACGAAGTTGCTCAAATGAGAACATCTGATCTCTTCGGTCACCAGATACCAAAGCCGTTTTCAGAACAAAAATCCGTTCGATAGATCGTCCGCAAAAAATTCGTGAAGGAACGCCATTTTTTTCTTTATTTTATTCATTGCGCATCTCTAGAGACGCGTCTTTCCTTCGCCCCCGATTCGAGAGGATGAAAGAGCACACTATCGCCTCTGGCGTCCTGGAAAAAGATTAAAAGAAAACAGAAAATGCAGCCCAAGATAAGGGCAGTCGCGATAGAGTCACCCGATATATTTGTGTTTTTGTTTTGTTTCCGCAAGTTAAAGCTAATCTTCGACGCATGAGGCGGCACTGTGCTCTTTCACTCTCTCACACTGGGGGTAAAGGAAAGCCGCTCCTTTGAAGATGCGCAATAAACCAAATAAAGAAAAAAATGGCGTTCCTTCACGAATTTTTTTGCGGACGATCTACCGAACGGATTTTTGCTCTGAAAACGGTTTTGGTATCTGGTGACCGAATAGATCAGATGTTCTCATTGGAGCAACTTCGTAGCTTTTATGATTAAAAAGTTAATTATTGAAAGTTAATTAAGACATTGCCTTTAGGAGTCTGTTAATGCCCCCCTAGGGAGTGCCCTTCAGCATATGCTATATTGCAATTGATTTCATCTTGGAAAAAGTGATTGATATATTTTTAAAAAATCTGCTCACACTTAGCGTGGACACCCTGTATATATACCAGGGAAAAAATAGCCGGAGCTCTTTGGCTGCACGTATAGCATATGTTTGTAAGTCAAACGTCGCCATGCCAGTACTGGACAGCTGTTTCGGCCTGCTTGGGCCTCATCAGCAGTCCGCAGGCAGGCAACGTTTGAGCAGATGGCGTCAGAAGGTCACGCAACACGTGGTTCTTCCCGTCAAGGTGAGTGTCTAGTACTGGCATGGCGACGTTTGACTTACAAACATATGCTATACGTGCAGCCAAAGAGCTCCGGCTATTTTTTCCCTAGTATACTTCACTGGCTTTGCACTGGGCTTTCATTGGTGAGTTGGCTCACCTTGACGGGAGGAATCACGTGTTACGTGATCTTCTGACGCCATCCGCTCAAACGTTGCTTGCCTGCGTACTGCTGATGAGGCCCAAGCAGGCCGAAACAGCTATCCAGTACTGGCATGGCGACATTTGACTTACAAACATATATATATATACAGGGTGTCCCAGAAAACGTGTCATTGATTTATAATAAAAAAAGTACACCACCTAGAGTCATGCGGTCAACGGCATTTGTTCTTACTTGGTTTTTGCCACCTCCTCATGTGAATGTCGTGTAACGTAAGTTTAATTATGTAAATTTTTGCGAACTGAACTCCGAAATTTGCCTAGTAAATGTCACTTTTTTACCCCGCCAATGTGAAGAGCGTGTCTAATTTACTGAAATTAATTATAATTGACAGGGATATTCAGGAGCTATCGCATCGGAAGAAATAGCCGAACAGCATGCTCTACGGAGGTAGCACAGAATAGCGCACGATGAATTTTTCAGCGCAATCTTTGTCAGTCCGACGAAAGGAGGTTGGAAACCCAGCCCACCCCGGCATCGCAGAAAGAGATAACGCGGGCATGGCTTATCACGTCCGACTTTCGCTGGGATAATGCATTCCCTCTCCCAATTTTAGGAACTTTTACTTTTTCTACTATCACTCTGTGGGCTGGCTTCGGAACCTCCTTTCGTCGGACTGCGAGTGATTGCGCTCAAAAAGACATCGCGCGTTATGGTCCGGTGCTCCGAAAAGCATGATATTCGGCTATTTTTTCCGATGGGATAGCTCGTGAATATCACTGTGAATTATCGTGAATTGGAGTGAATTCGGCACGCTCTTCATATTGGTGGGGTAAAAAAGTGACCTTCCCTTGGCAAATTTCCGAGTTCAGTTCTCAAATATTTACATAATTAAACTTGGAGTACATGACATTCACGTTAGGAGGTGGCAAAAACCTAATAAGAACAAATGCCATTGACCGCATGATTCTAGGTGACGTAGTTTTTTTATTATAATTCAATGACACGTTTTCTGGGACACCCTGTATAACGGAAAAATTAGGTGGATATTTGAACACACGTGCACGTTTAAGGGTCTTTTTTAACATGGAATGGCTTTCAGCGAGGAATATCTCCCGTTCTGTTATCTCGCTTTTGCGCGAAATCCCCTAATTAAAGAGTTAATTAATGTATTTTAGGTAATTGCTGATCTTGTAGTCGCATGCTTTCTTCGAGAGAAATGTTCGCCTGGCCATATAACTCAACAGCAAAAACGAAATCTATTTTGCTCTGCTAGTTTTTTAATAAAATTCTGTAACGAATGAAAAACACCCAGTATATGTGGACGTTATCAGAAAATTCTCACTTCGGCGCACTATTTCCTGTATATCTTCCTAATTCGATTGTTTTCATGTTATATCCGCGTATAGATAGAGCTCGTCAAGACCAATCGTTTGACACCTCATTCGTTATAGCGTTATGACACACGCTACGTGTGCTACGCGCCGTGATTGTTTGCGACTGACGACATTCTTGCCCTCAATTTTGCAAAGTACCCCCTCCCATCCCGCATTATTGCTGGTGACTCTTTCATCACCACGTGATACTCTTGTCTGTTATCTTTACAGCGCCACCTAACTCATTGCGATATGTTGAATAGTTCTGAAATTATGAGCGTTTGAAATTACTACCAATTTCGTGGTGCGGCCTCGCTGTTTATGACACCCGTTACGTACCGCAAAGAAAGACGTAGTTCTACGTTAGAACTCTGGGGAAGAGAGGTAGAGAATCTACCAACTAAGTAGCCCACTTTAGAATTTTGAACCAGCCACAAAAACATTCACCGTTCCTACACTGCCCATTCGACACCGTCTATGCAGCAGCCGCACCTGTTTGTAAAGGAAGACCTTCCATAATTCAGGCACTTCCGCGCGCTGTTCATGTACTTACGGTACTTCCTGTCTTACGGTTTCTGGATATAGAAAGAGATCCAATTTAAATATGCAGGGTCGGCGTCTACTTTACTCTACCGGGAACGGGGGGGGGGGGGGGGGGGCAGTTCAAAATTTGCGCCTCCTCCCCTGTATTCGCAATTCTCTTTCACTTCTGTCGCCCTAATGCAGCTTGTTTCTGCCCGAAAGTTATCTTTCTGGGGCCCCTTCAGGCGGGTTCAGGAGGAGCAATTGCTCCCCTGCCCCCCCCCCCCCAAACGCAGGCACTGCATATGTATTTAAGAAAGTTAGCTTTCCTTACTCTACCACAAGGTTTAAAGGAGTAAGGTGATGACATTTAACATTCCTGTCTCGTTCGTCAAGCTGTTCACCAGGAGCCACCACGAAAAAATATTTTCGCTGTGCGATGTACGAGAGTGGTTCCATAAGTTTCCGGCCCGACCAACTTTTAATAGTCATAGAGACGAAACAAGTGTATCACTTTTCGACATAGTCATCCTTAACTTCGATGCACTTTTGACACCTTTCAACCAGCATTCTTATAACCTTTAAAAGATAGTCCGAAGTTTGTCCGCAAAATGCTGGAAAACTGCCTCGTGCACCTCACTATCGTTTTGAAATCTCCGTCCTCTGAGATCCCTCTTCAAGTTTGAGAACAGGAAGTGGTCACTCGGTACCAAGTCTGGACTGTAGTGTGGGTGGTGGATTTCTTCGAAGCCGCACTCCTTCACTGCAGCCTTGGCAACAGAAGCAGTGTGGACAGGGGCATTGTCCTGGAGCGACCGGACACCTCGACTCACCCTGTCGCGCCTCTTTTCCTTGATGGCGTCTCGCAGTCGGTGCAGGAGTGAAGCATAATAAGTCGCATTCACTGTGGTGTTCCTCTCTTTGAGGTCGATGAGGAGGATCCCGTGACAATCCCAAAATATTGTTGCCATGATCTTCTTTGTGGATTGTGTGACCTTGGCTTTTCTTGGAGGTGCTTCTCCTGGTTTGCGCCATTCCATCGACTCCTTTTTCGAAAGGATATCATAGTAGAGCACCATAGTCTCATCCCCTGTGACAATTGACTTCAATATTTCTTCTTCGTTCTCTTGACAGAGCTCCCAAAACTCCTTGGCACGGACGACGCGCTGCTGCTTTTGAACTGACGAGAGAAGTCGTGGCACCCATCTCGCACTGACCTTTTTCATGTGAAGGCCCTCGCCGATGATGCGAAAAACGGTTGTTTTGGAAAGCCCCAGCCTTTCTGAGATTTCCTTCACCTTCAGACGCCTGTCGCTCAGCACTTCCTCCTCGACAAGAGACAAAGTTTCTTGTGTCACCACTTCCACTGGACGACCGTCGCGTGGATCATCTTCAATGGGCTCAGTCGAAACTGCTTAGCCCAGTCTTTTACCGTTGTGTACGACGAAGAGGCTGCCCTGTACACGTTGTCCAGTCGCGCTTTAATTTCTTTAGGCGAAAGTCCCTCTTTTGTCAAGAATTTTATCACAGCGCGGTACTCGATTTTTTCCATTTCAACTGAAGAGTGCACCCTGGCTGTTTGAAATGCCGCTCTCCAACCGACAAAAGCATGGAGAGGGTTGAGGGTGGTGCTCCAGACCTCCAACAGATGGCGCCACGCGTCGTTAATCGCATTTTCAACTTCACGAGCATTTTCTACCTCGGGCCGGAAACTTATGGAACCACCCTCGTATTGTCAGTGCAAACAAATTTATATGAAAAGAAAACACTCGTATAAAACAGCCTCCTGCCGGCCGGCCGGCCCGCTCTCCTGGCGTGACGTTGGCAGCTCCCCGTTCCTCTTATGTCTTTCTTCTCAGCTCACGCTCTCATACCTTTCGCTACATGATCGACCCTGCCGTGGGTACTCCGAAGCTCCTTCCCTCGTTCACTTACACACCCTTTGACAGAGTGGAGGATTTTTGGAAGGTGTGCAGAACAGAGGCCTGTAGGGCACCTGTTTTCGTTGTTGTCTCGTAGGTGCTCATTGCGGAACATGCTGTTGCCTAAAGCAACAAAAGGTAGGGGAGGGGGCGGGGGGCTCACTGCTCCTTTTAATTGGCGAATGCATTAGTTCACCGACGTTATGCGCGTATGAAAACGATCCTGCGCTGCGTTAGCCAACATGTAGCTGGTAACTAACAATTCCGCTTCGTTGATGATAGGTTAATTACGCGAAGGTGAAATCAGTAGTTTCTCTCCGGCTATGTAAGTGGAATGGCGACTAATTGATGAACGGGACTCGGGCTTAAAATTGAACAAAAGGCTGCTACGTTGGAGTAATTTGCGGAGAATATTTATTTTTTTGGGAGTCAACGATTGCTTTCCCGAGCAATAAGTACGCAATGCTAATGACTGGACTATTTATCTCCCGTCCAAGCGAAAGCATGGTGAGGGAAAGGAGGACACAAAGGGTAGGTGGAAGTTATTAGCATGCAGTCTCTGCGAAAATAATACAATTACAGGTCAGGGTACTTGAGCTGAAAAGTGAAGTCATTTAAGTTTGCAGTCGGATGCTCTAATGTGAAACTTTTGTTCTCGAATGTCCTGAAATGTGTCCTTCATCAAAATCAACGAAATCTGTTTCAGTATCGGAATTGTAATAATCACAATCGAAACGTGTTAGAAAATGGCGTATATTGTATCAATAGCGTCATCGTGGCGTCCTTCCGAAAGGTACAAAGGGTGAAGGGCTTGACAGGTTCACTGCATTAGAGGGTTTTGTGTCTTATGTTATACTAAAAATAATCAATAAAATCGATCCTGGGTGCCAGGAGGTGAACATTCCAAATATGCTTAAACAAAAATACTAAGTCTTGTACTTCGCACAGTTCCTGAAAGTACGTACAGAAGGATGCTTTGCTTAGCTGTTCTGTTAGAAGGCTGGGAGGAGTCGGAAATGCCTCGTGTAATTCCGCTAGTCACACGTTTTAAATGAAAGTACTCTATTTAAAATGAGGGGGGGGGGGCAAGGTAGCTTGCCGTTGTTGGCCGCACTCAAGTGGGCATCGTCACGACTATAGCAAAAAAAAAAAAGGAAAGTGGGAGAGGGGAGTTGAGGACTTCAAAGTGATGCATAGGCAGGATGACCGATACTGAGGGGACGGAGGCACACTGTAGGTGAGAGGTGCACTAGAGTGGTCTTTCCGCTAGGCCCGTTTCTTGAAGAAAGCGCACGAGGCCGCGAGTTTTTGAAAGTCGTTCCGCACAAGAACCTTCGGGGAAGAGGACGTCCGTCAGTATGCCAGGCCTGGCGTGGGGAAGATAAGTTTCCCGCATAGTATGGTATGCACGGCATTCTGTCAGGATATGCGCGATAGTCTCCGGATGATTACAGTGTCCACACCTGGAGTCCTCCCTGGAGCCGATCTTGAACAGTTGCGAGTTCGTGAAAGCAGATCCCGTGCGTAATCTATGGATCATTGTCTGCATACCACGGGTAAGATCTTTCGTGGGAAGAGAGGGCCGGTGATTCTGCATGATGTCCTGTATGCCAGGATGACGCACCTCAACTAGCTGTTGGACGATCATGTGCCTGTCAGTGTCGGCCGGGACTGGTAAGGATGAGCTGCAGCTGTGGTGTGCTGAGGAAGCTAGCTGGTCCGCTCGTTCGTTGCCTCTGATGCCGACATGAGACGGGATCCATTGGAGCGTAAGCTCACCTCCGGTTAGCCTATGCTGGGCACACGACCTCCTTATACATCGGGCTAGGATGCTACCACACATGGGGTTCATCACGTTGTTGAGGGCACTTCTGGAGTCCGTAAGCAAAACGGCCTTAGTTATTCCGGTGACTTGAACTGCAGCAGCTGCGTGTAACAAGGCCGGGAGTTCGGCCGTCGTAGATGAGATTGGGTAACGAACTGATTTCCCTTGCCAGGCCATGTTCATTGACGGGATGTAGTACGCGCTGGTAGCGCTCTCGGAACGGTGGTCAATGGAGCCATCCGTGAACACCAGAATATGTGTGTGATAGACGTCGCTTATCAGGTTCTCAGCCGCCATCCTGGCCACCAGGGGGCTGGACTCGCTCTTCTTCCGTAGACCCGGGATGTGAAGCGTTGTTGCGGGCACGAACTAGTAGGTGGACGTAGGTGGACTAGCTGGGAGCCGAGGAAGAGCCCCCCCTGTTGGCTAGAGAGCTGGTGGCACTAGCCAGGCGTCCTAGGGATGTGTGTGTCCTTTGTTCCAGGTCGGTGAAGAGGGAATGCTTGTTGATAGATGTTGATGCATAATCCAGAAACTGGAGTCCTTTGAGCTCAGAGTGGACACTAACAGGCTTTTCCTTAGCTTCCAGGTACGTTTGGATGACGCTAGAGAAGGTTGGGAGACCAAGCGCAGTTCTATTAGAAATGAACTTCACTACATAGCACGCTCCTAGCCAACCATCATCCCGATTGCCATTGTTCTTTCCTCTGATATGCTGAAAATGAGGGGCGTACGCCATTTTTGTGCCATTATGCAGTTCATAATTGCCGCAAAAATGTCGTACGCCCTCCCCCCCCCCCCCCCCTTTCATCAAATCAAGGGAAAGAACGTTGTCATTCGAGATGATGGTTAGCTAGGAGCGTGCTATGTGGTGAAGCTCTGCTTTTAGAGTGTAGTTAGTACATCTGCTGTCATCGCGTTTGAAGTCATTCCCTTGCAAAGTGAGCGTCACTGAGTTGTTCTGACGTTCATCATCGTGGGCCAGAGGTATATCGAGATCTACAGGGTGTGCGCGGATAAAGTAGCCCCACATTTACCCACCCACAGCGTTCCCTGCTTACCGTACGAACTTCCGGCGGTGCACGACGACGCATTTATGTGATCACAACCAACAACAACAACAAAAAAAAAACAAAAAAAACGTGGTAAGCACATTCTGCGTAACAAACAATACACCCACGCAAACTTTGCTGTCCGTGCAGTTGGAGTGGGCTATACCGACGAAAACATGGTGGTCTTCGGAGAGCTGTGTGCGGGTACCGCTAGGGGCGCTAACGGTGTGGGAAACCGAAATAACAGAAATGAGCATCCATAGTGCGGCTACATTTCACTTTCTGCAACGGTGGCACCCCTAGCGGTAGCTGGATGCATGGGTGCGGAGACCGCCATGCCTCATGCGAACTGTATGGAGTATAGAGTTTGCGTGGCTATATTTTTGTTACGCAGAGTTCGATTACCACGATCTTTTTTTTCTTTTTTTTTTCTTTTTTTTTTGTGAACATGCGTACAGGAGGCAAGCAAGCTGGCGTATACGATTGAAACATCTCCTTGAGTCTGAGGAGCAGCGAGGTCATTTGCTGATTTTGAGTCGTCGTTGTCGGTCCTTGTCCCGTGTCCGTCCTGTCCAGTCCCGCCCCCCCCCCCCCCTCCCTCGCTGCTCCTCAGACTCAAGGAGATGTTTCAATTTCTATTTTTATTTTATTTTTGTGTGTGTTGGTTTTGATCGCATAAATGCGTTGCCACCGGAAGTTCTTACACTAAGGAGGCAACGCGTTATGTGCGTAAATGTGGGGCTACTTTATCTGCACACACCCTGTAGAAAGCCTTGGAAACATCTCAAGCCGAAACTGTGTGCTTGTTTTATCACAATCTCACCCCACTTGCTCACACCGGTCGAGTCCCTATATGGCCAAGTGGAAGACTTAGCGCAAGCTCTGACTGATGAAATGATGAGCTCTGGCTGATGAAATTTGCGTGCAGCACGCTGTGCGATCGAACAGCCGATACGCTCTCCGTACTTTCTGTCGATGACGTAGCGCAGGCGAGCGTTCTAGAACTCCCTAAATTAGAAACGCCCCTTACAGATTCTTGCCGAGTTATAAGTTCCTGCCCCAGTTCTCCACCAGCGGATGGCCAAACAAGTCGAACATCCAACCTGCAATACGGTAACATCAAGCGCAACTCACCGGGTGCGACAAATGTTTCCTCTGCGGGATCAAATTGGTCATACCGCTAAGGCTGCCTTCACACGGGCTAACAGACAACTTCGAGACGGTGCAATATCCGCATTCACACGTACCAACTCAGTATAGCTGCACCCACAAACAACCTCACGGCAATCGGAGGCTATGAGTTCAAATCCAACTGATGGTGACTTTTCTTTAACTGTCATTATTCAAACCTAAGTCAGTTTATTTCGCCGAAAGATCATTAGCATCTTCAAAAATGCCTATTGAATATTTGTGTGGAATATATTTTAAAAACGAAAAGAGAAATATTTCTCAGCTACACCTGCAGGATTTCAACCTATGCTAGGTAGTTCGGCAGGAACAAAATCACACCACGCCATCGGGAGTCACGTGGCTATGCTGCTCTCGTTGATTGGCTAAAACACCACCAATTCTCCAAAGTTTTCGGTCGGCGACCGATTCGGAGCAACTCGAGTTGGTCGTGGTTGGTGGTGGCTGCCGACTCGGACCAACTCAAAGTTGGTCATAGTTGGTGGAGAAAGTTGGCGCGTGTGAACGCAACCTAAAGCACTTAGGGAGATATTTTAAACGATGCACAAAGGGCATCGAAGAACAGCTGTGTGTGAAGTACAGCTCGGTGTTGGGCTCGAGCCTCGAGACACAGTTTGCTAGCCGGGCCTTGGTGCAGAACTGTCTTCAGTCGTAGAGCGTTCCGAAGTGTGCACAAAGCTACGGGACGGAAATGCCGAACTGCTTCGACCGACGGCTGCCTCAGAGTACCCTGACAAATTTTTGGACAGATCTATTCCATTTAAACGCAAAATAATAGCTCTTGGTAGTACACTACCCTCATTAATATCACACTACCTTCACTCACGTCGCATCCTTCTCCTCACAATCATGTTTATTCGCCACGGGATACCAGAAAAGTCTGCCGGAAAACCCAGGCAAAACTTCAGACAGCACAGCCAGTACGGGGATTCGAACCCGTGTCACCTCCCAGTCTGGGCGTGGAAAGCGATCATTCTAACCACTATTGCCACGGGAGCTGGTTTTCGCCATGTTACCGACTGTTCCCGTATGTGTAGTCAAATAGTGAATGATGAAATGATGAGAGGTTTTGATAATATACACCAAATTTTTTTTAATTGTTCTTAGCAAAACATTCTGCCTGTTATCTATCATACTGTATAACTGATAAATTAAACGAGGGAACAGAAATGTACTTCTAAATTGTCTTCGCCTGTCCATCTCGTTGGCGCAAGCAACAACTGAGGCTAAACAAAAAAGGCGGAACGGCAATAACTGATTCTGAAACCGCAAGATACAATGTAAGGTTGTTGAGTTGGGTGAAAAGCAAAAACAACGCGCGGCCGGAGTCACCAATATTACGACGAAACGTCGGTGAACAGAAGCCTCCTCGTTCAAATACCGGCGAATGCCAAACTGGGAATTTCCCCTCAACTTAGTATCACGGAATCTTCCTCCTCTCAGCAGCCAGGATGTAGGGATGCAAATCTGGCTAGTGTTATTAGCTATGGCACCCATTGCGTATAATAAAAGCATATTCAAATGCTGTGGTCATTCATCGTGGGCTTCATCGCCGGTTGACAGTATCACCGTCTACTTGTTTTTCGCTGCCATGAGCTATGGGGTCCTGACAATGGAACACGCCTCTCGGAACGGACGCGAATTCACATCCACGATGCGGATTAATTTGGGAGCGGAACAACCCGCAGTGTGGGTGGGACAATGGAAAGCGGGCCATCAGAGCGCCAGATGAACGTACCATGTTCCCGAAGCGCTGCTCATTTTGTCTCTCCCCCACCGCGTGGGCCGAGTACGAGCAGGAATGGTGAAGGATAGTTTGTTATTCACCACGGAACGTTTCTTTGACGCCATGTTGAAGATCCTAAAAGCGTTTGGCGTGGAGATAGCCAGCAGTTGCACTTTTGAAACTTAGCGACACGTCAGCGTGTGTTAGAAATTGTTTCTTTTTTTTCTCTCAAATGAGAAATTGCCCTAATGCTTGTGCACGTGTGATAACCTAAGGCATTACGATTGCTTTTTATGCAATTTCAGCGTAATCAAGCCATTAATAACGAACAATCCTGAAGTAAACTACGCCTCATTGATATCACACCGCATTCACTTGTCGCTTTCACATCGGCGCATATTTCGACACCCGAAGTTGAAGGGTGATTTTGGGGGTCTTACCCACCGCGGTAAAAATAATCACGGATAAAAATAAATACAATCAAAAATAAATGAAACATAAAAACAACCCTAACAATAACGCTGTGGATAGGAAGGAGAAAACGTGTGAGGTCACGAGCCACCGATATTTGGAACCGGGATCGTACTTCTACTGGATAGAGGTATGTTTCGTCGAAGAAAGAGATTGCGCGGTATTTCTTCAGATTTGTGACAGCTGACGCATGGGCGAAATAAGATATGGCTGTTGACTGAGAGTGCACTTCGCCTCATATACTCGACGCTATTCAGGCAAAGCACGCTTTACAGGAGCACCCGTCGTATGCCTTTTACGACCAACGCTGTTATCAAATTAAGCAACTCTACGAAAAGGTGCTGACGCTGGAAATCAAGACCCAGGTTCGATTCCTGGCGTCAGCACGTTTTCCCTGAGTTGCTTACTTCGTTAGTTTCTGGGTGTTCGAGGCTTACGTGTTCGTGCCGTCCATATTTGTTGGCCTGCCTCGGTTAATTCTCGTTGTTTACGCTGTTATCAAGCCTGTGTGGAGGAGCGTTTTTATAAGCCAGCTGCCAATGTACAATTGTTATGCTTCCCTAAAAGTAGGCCATCCAATGATGTCCTCACCCACAATTTACTGACCTTACCGCCCCGGATAAATCTTCGTTCGAAGATAATGAACTCGTAAATACTATAGGGGACGTGCGGTCTCTGTTACTTCCCTGTAATTTTGTACTTCTTCTTTGCTTTCGTCTGCCGAACATGCTCCTTATACGGTTGAAGTTATTCTAACCCTTAGCGAGTCCGACGCTAACGATGGCGCGGAGAATTTATGTACCCAAATCGTGCCAGTCTATTGACATACTTGTGTGCTGTGGCAAAAAATATTGCAGCACGAACCTGGAGTAATCTCAGACACTTTGTCAAAATAGATGCGTTTACGTGTATTACGTCTAAACTTATTTTTCTTCCTATCCACCCATCCAAAAAAGAATAAGAAAAAAGAGAGAGACACGCTGCTGCTCTTCGACCCGACAAGCGAACCACTCCTTGTAACATATCCGCCGCACTCGATTGTACCAAGGCCAGATTCCGAAGCAGTATACGGAAAACGCAACAGACACGAAGAAAAGTGGTCTAGGAAAATTCTACACGATTCTCGATCCCCCATGGATCTTCCGCATTGATCCACTTCACCAATCGACACTCCAAACAACAGCCTACGGAGAGATGCGAAAGTTTCAGAGGCTTTTAGGCAATTTATATGTCGGCCATCGAAGCCCTTGTATTGTTGTTCTGTTTCCTGCCGAGCGCTTCTTGTACTTTATGAAAGACACATTTCAGATAAAAGCGTAGGCCAAGGCCCACTTCAACGTGAGAGTCGCAACACGTGACTTGAAGTACTGTCTCTGATGTGAAGATTTCGTACTGCTGTTTCCCGTGGGCCAACTTTCTGATGCCGGTTGATGGTGTGAGGCTGCGTGTTTCCTCATGTTGTGTGACACACCTTGCTTGTGACTTTGGTATTGCTCAATTATCTATTATGCTTCGACATACTGTTTGAAAAAAAAAATATGAATGTGTTTGGCGAAATTCCCTTGGGCACGATTCTCCGCCAATAACGCCCGACAATGCCGCGTAACTTCCGTTAATGCCCCGGGAACGGCTGCGTAACCTCAGCACAACCCAGCTTCCTTTATAGATTTGCTCCCTAAATTTAAACCCTATTCCCCTTTCCACATTCACGCTCCCCCTTTAAAATGCTCGAGACCTTCCATACGTTCCTACTGCCTCGACTTTATCTGGATCCTCGACGAAACAGAACACCTACGGAGCTTGTGTATTTTATTATTCCGGGCGCTTATTCAAAAGCAGAAAGTTTTTTTTTCTCGCCGACAGTGGAGGAATTCGGTCCGACGAAGAAAACTTGGAACGTCGCTAATTCCGCTAAGTGGCTAATTAGCCTGCTCTAATGGCACCCTCTCAATTCTTTCTCCTTCAACGACTGCATATAGGAAACTTCGCCCAAAACAAACACAATTTGTTCGCCGAAAAGTCAAAACTACGTCTCTCCAAATTAATGAGCTTAATTGAGTTCGCCAACAAATGAATCTACTCCTGCGTCCCCCCCCCCTCCCCCGCCCCGTTTGAAGACATTTTACCAGTGCGAGACTCGTTTTAATCATGCAATCAGCATGAAATGTTAAAACGTAATTAGCGCAGCTGTATCCGAAAATTTCCATCCGGAAAAGAGAGAGAGAGAAAAAAAAGAGAGAGAGTGGGTGTCGCGCAGAGTTCCGCTCATCAAAGGCACACTTATTTCTTGGGCGCGTTTGTCAGGAGTATATTTTATTTTTGGCCCTCGTTATTTACCGAATTTTAATTCAGCCCAGCAATTCCATTCTCTTAAGGCCCTCGCTGAATATATATGTATGCTTAAATGGATTCTGTCCCTGCCTTCATTTAGCAGGAGCTGAGAGGGCGTTAAAAGTAATCTTTTGGCGCGACGGAATAATTTACTTTTATAATATGCGAGAAGGAAACTTAATTTTCTCGGCTTTCTTTTTCCCTTGTATTTTTCTCCATTTCGTCGCGCCTTTTCCATGATTTCATTGTTTTTTTTTTTCTTTTTTCTTTTAGCTGAGTTAAAGATGCGTTCGACTCATTTGGGTTTTGCGAGAACTTCGAATCAGGGGGTCTCGACTGTATAAAAAAAAGAGAAAAAAAAAAAAGAAACGGAGAAGAGAGCGCTTTAATTATTGTTTGCACGTTCTTGCCTTACAAATCGTGATTTCATTTTAATGCGAGAGTCGATGAAATAGAGGCAACTGATTAATTACAAAGGCGGGTCCCTCCTTAATTAGCGTTCGGAGAGCTGGACCGTTACCGAAGGGAAAAAAATAAAGAGGAAGAGAAGGAATAATGAGGAAGGAGTCCAGTGTTCTTAATGTCGTCTGGATTGACTTAAGTAGAAAGTGACGCTTTTTGTCGTCGACGCTCCTGTGACGATTTAGTTCCGAGCAGTTCTACCTTCTTCGCACGTCTGAGGACTGCATATCATGGGTAAGAAGGTCTTGAAAGCTGAAAGGCCGAAGGTTGTCAAGTATTCCGAGGTTTACAGGAGAAATTCATAAAGCTGACACGAGGTAATAGCAGCTACACTGTGTTTCATAGCATTACAACGGTGAGAATGCTGCGCCTGCTTGTTATTTCATCTCTTTAGATCTGGAAATGGCATACTGCTTTTGCAGCGTCGCTACGCGGCGCAGATGCGTAAGCGCAATGAGCAAACTACGTTTTTGAAATTTGCTGCAACATATGGCTATGAGGGTTGAAGTCGTTAGGCCCGCTGCGTTCTGTACTGCTGATAATCAGAAATGACGAATACAAAGGAAAGGTTCCGTTTTGTATTTCAATCCACAGAGAGTGCGTACACCAAAATCATGAATCCAGTAAGAGTAACTTAATTTTGAACGTTCTCTCCTCCTCTAGGACGGAGCGCTGATTGCCTTCTAGGAGTTCTCAACTTTGGCACAGTGAGAACCGTCCACCATTTTGCTCGTTGTAAACGCGCCCTACTGGTCGACAAAGATCTGTAGCTCGAAACCTAGGCAAGTTTTCGTAGTACCGTTTACAACTGACTCATATAAGGTACGCACCAAAAGCGAACTCTTTATTTGTCCCCCGCAAGAGCGAAACACAGCGAGGAATGTAGCGGACCGAAGAAAAAAAAAAAAAAAAAAAAACTCTTTCGACAACTTACCTCCATTTTCCTTTTCTTTTTTTTTTAATGATTCCTTAGGCTGCTCACAGTCGGCTAACTTTGAGTGTGTCACGCGCGAGATAGCAAATCAGCCCATTCGTTGTGGGCTAGGATACACCGTGCCACAGTATTTGTTCGGCGCGACTTTCCGCAACTCGCTAATGGAACTTGTTCCCCCCAATCGAAGCCGGCTTAATTCGGCAACGTCCGTCTGTCAACACTGTGTCAGCGCCTCGCTCCTCCAAGTGGAAATTTTGCGAATTCCGGGCATACGAAACTGCCGCTTGCTGCCCCGAACTTCTTAGTTTTGTGGACGGGCGCTGCATCCCTCCTATTCTTCTTCTGCTGCTGCTGCTGGGCCTCGGAGTTAAAGAGGAGAAGGTCGGCTGTGGCTTAACTCGATTAGTGGTAGTCGAAAGGACGCACGCCAATGCGCACTTCTACTTTCTGGTGGCAACGGTGGCAGCAAAAGTAGGGGAAGAAACGTGGTAAAAGAGTGAGTATAAAAGGATGAATGTTTAGATCGAGCGAAGAAATCAAGACCTTCCTTAGAAGACGTTCAGCTTAAGCGTCGGAGCTCTAAGGTCGTTTACAGTGGCCGCTAGTGAGGTCGCTCTAGACCGTTAAAATCAATATAACTGTCCGTGATGAGCAAGTGAACTGGTCTGTTGGGGTACTGTCGTACATCAGTGTACGCGCGTGGTACTTCATACGTTCCGCTTTCAAGCACTGAGGGCGTGATACCTCCAGAATCGCCCCACGGTGCTTGTGAAAACTTTCGTTTATTTATTTTTGCTGTAGAAGCTAATATGCTTTTGTGTATGTATTCTACTGACACACTTAATTTATCTAGAAGGGAACTTACGTCGAGGTGACTTACGTACCTGCTTCCACTTAGAGGTCGGTACTTCCAGAAAAGCACTTTTCGGTACACCGAAAGTAAAAACAGTCGTACACCAAAAGGGATTACCATTACTAATGCTTTATTTTCATTATTTGTCACTGTGTTGTACTGCTTTGCTGTTTGTTGAAGCATCCGTTTTGCGTGTATTACCAGCAGGGCTCGTCTCTGAAAAAGAAAAAAAAAGTACAAAAGTTGTGATGTTCGAACAAATTATTTGCAAGGGTATGGGCACAGTGCTGAGTGCAAGCACCAAAAGAAGTCACTTCGCATAATCATAGAGAGTTAATTGCGTATGATACCCCGCAATGCATTGAACATTTGCTGCAAAGCAGGATTCATCTAACCAGTGAGCTGTGCTATATGTTAATTATCGTACGTAACTTTCGAAAAACTCGGCGAAATATGTAAGTACACCTCTACTTGTATTCTACATGTGCTACATGAAACTTTTCTCCGATTTGTTATGCGAACAATTCACCTGCTTGTCGAAGTTGCTGGCTTCAGTGTGTGTTTTTTGTTTCTTTCGTTCCGTCACTTTCTTGTCATTATTATTTATTTTTGTTTACTTTTAAATGATTGCTTGCCTTGCTCTCTCCCTCTCTTCTTTTTATTGCCTGAGCTGAGTAGCTGCCTAGAGTCATACTCAGCCTAATTTCTTTGATGTTTTTTTCTTTATTGATCAATCCAAGTGTACGGCTGCCTTCTGCTCGATGCAGCTCTTACTGCTTTCAAGTATACTTTAAAGCGAACAAGTGAAGCGGCGTTTTCTGCGTCGGTGTTTGACTCGAACGTGTCCACATTCTCGCATGTCTGGCTGCGAGAATACTTTGCGCGAACTGATGACGACGTCGCACTGTTTGACGGACATAGTTATAGTTTCGCTTTTCTAAGGTTCTGGAATGAGGCAGATATCGGCTATGTAACACTCTGCCCCATGCCTCACTGTGCGTACAACATATCTTTGGCGAGGCCTCCTGCAGTCGAAGTCGCTCTCCATATTTCTCTGTAGCTACTTCAAGAATTGCGATCAGCCTTATGAACCCGGGCTACATTATACACCTTGCCACTGGTGTTAGGAACTGAAACTTGGACACGCTTAAATGAAGACAGCTGCTGCACCGAGCACTACGCATTTCGTCCGTTAAGATCTCTCTCTCTCTCTCTCTCTCCCTGCGTGGCAAAGAGTTGGGGCGATGTTTTGGGTTCGTAATCTCAAACTTTGCGGGCAGCCATTGAATGATGTACGCTCTAATCTCCAACGATATTGACCTTCGTGTCTTGAACCTTGTTTGTCCCAGAACGTACAAGAATATTCCTGACAGAAAAACTAAGAGCCATGTTCACATATGCGAGGAAATGCAAGCAACCCGCCAGTCCTCGCAGATCCAGCTCCTCGAGAAATTCGTTTCAGCAAAGAGTTTGTTTGCGAAAGTTCGCTACGCATTGCAGCATCGTGAGACATTGTTGACTAAAATCTCCTCCCGCCCAATTCTACAGTTGCACGTCTGCCAAACCGCAGTCCTGATATCTCATCCCTCAACCAAATAACCCGCGACCTCTATCTTACTGCCTCTTCGTTTTTTCTCTAGGAAAAATGCCTTCTTCCGAAAACAGCAGCTCTCCTACAAGTAGAGTACTATCTCACGATGCCTACACGCACTGATCGTAATGAACCTGGCGGTGCCGCAATGAGCCGTGGGACGCGTGCATTTGTTTACGAAGTTCGGTATAGTTCCATACATCATTTCACGCCTGAGGCCCCCTGACACCCGACCGCAATTCCTGCGAGCGCTGCCAGAGGTTCCGTACTGTCTCGTTCTTCTTAGCCGTCCGTCCCGGCTTCTTGGCTGTCACGCCTCGCGGGAACTCGTATAGAAGCAAACGGAAATGCTCACTTATCAAATGTACGCGCACCCATTAATTTCCCACGGAGAGGCCGTGCCGTTACTAAGACGTACACAGGAAGAAAGTTACCGATAGCACGGATATATTCTTGCGCCAGCAGTAGCGTTTTTTTTTTTTTTTTTTTGTCAGATGATGTAGATCTGCCCGAGGGTTTTGCTTGTGTGCTCTAATGAATCGTGGTTCTTGCTTTGGTGTTAAAGAAACATTTTGAAAGAAACAAAGAAAAATTTTGCACGAAAGGTGCCATTACCTCGACACCAACACAAAGGAAGCGGGAAGTCATCCGGTCGCTGCGCCATTTGTGATTTATGAGCGAAAGAAACCGCAATTTCTGCTTTCCCTTTCCCTCTTGCTCTCCTCCTCAAGAAGTCCGATAATTCGGAGCGGGCTGTCATTGGTCTCCTCAAACGAATTGTCCAATCATCGCGGTAGATCGTTTGAGGAGACCAATCAGAGCCCGCTCCGCATTGTGGCGCGTCTTGAGAAGAGGAGGGAAAGGGAAAGCGTGCCTTGCGGTTTCTTTCGCTCATAAATCACGAAGGACGCAGCTGGGGAATCCCGTTCCTTTTGGTGTTGGCGTCAAGGTAACAGCCCCTTTAAGAAGTTGTGACACTTTGATGTATGTGGTTCATTACATCATGCACGTATTGTATACTACACACCAGAGTACTGGGGAAAAAAAAAGAATTATTTCCCTACGTTTCGTGCTTGGCGGGATATAAACGCAACCACGCGTCAGGCTCTAACGTCAGAGGAGAGAGAGCTACGACAGCTGTCATGGGTAGTCGTACGCACGTGACCCCACTCGCGCCGCCTCACTGGCGGAGACGCTTGCAGTGATGTCATGTCAGATCCTGATGAATTTCCGTTTTTGCTGTTCCGATTTTCTGCACCTCTATTACTGCCTTTGCTGTGAAACTTGGGATGCAATTTCACATCGGTGTAAATAATTGTCTTATCACATTTATTTGGCATAACATGGCAGCGAACCGTCGCAAGTCGCAACGTACCATATGGGTCGCAAGCTAGGCAAAGAATACCTATTTCGGACACTTGTTTTCACCTTCTGACCGCAGCATCAAGCAAATGTTCTGCATCTCATTCGCCATCTCTCTCTTTTTTTCCCCTCGAATCTTACAGCCATAAGAGTTATTTTCCGGAATCCTTTTTGTTCTTGTTTGACCTGGACGCCTCTTCTCGAATGCGTGACACACTTCCTACAACGGTAGAAAAGGAAAATGAGATTAGCAGAAGGCTAGCAAGCTAACTCCACACGATGTTTGGTCTTCAAACTAAAGATTAAAAGAAGGTGAAGCAATAAAAGCCTGAAAGAACGGAGAGTGGTAAGTCGGGAGTAACGTTGATTATAGAGCCTCCCCTCTTCCACCATTAACAAAACCATATCCAACGTCCATCTTGGCCTGACTTTGATTGTCTGCGACAGAGTAGCTCCATCTTGGTAAGTAAACGGTGCAAATCCAATCGGTCGTAGGGGGACAGGCCAGTGGGATTCGTCGTCCATTTGATGAATGGCCATGTGCCTGGCTGATTATGAGGATCCCATTTGTAACGGGCCAAAGCCAATAAGAAGCTGGCGGTGGCCGATGATTTGCCTCCTTGCTGGCTGGAGACGGACACAAGACTCTATGGATTAGTGTGGGGGAGAAAGCATGAAATTTTGATGTCGTCTTACCCGACATCGGTATATAGCCTGTGCCTGGACTTAGGTTTTGGTCTGCTAAGCATACTCTATGCTGAGGGGGATTACTATTATCGAGGTATAGTTGCACGTATGTATGTGGTGTCCTTTTATGATGGACCAAAGGCCAGGTTCAGACGATGAGGCTTACGAAGATATACTGGGGAAAGGAGGCAAGGATCGTAGCTCCTGTTTAAGTGCCGAAAGTGCTACAAGACAGGTTAAAAAATTCGGCACAGGCTCATTGACGATTCACAGGATACACATCAGTGCATGAAGGTTGTTCACGTTATCGATTGTACAGGGACTATCATTATGAACATAACAAGCACTGTCCGGATCCTGTAAAAAAAGATAGAAACAGAATATTTTTACATCCGATTGATACTCCCGTAACATTGAGCGAGACGGCGCCTGCGCATGGTCGTTGCATGCACTGGCCTTGGCATGAATGTTCCACGATCCCAGGAACCTGCTTGCACGCTTCAAGCGGTTGAAGTCCACTAGATAGTACGCTCAAAGACAGCGTTGACTTCGAATGATGTCGTTGATTCCTGTAGCTCATTTATTTATTTATTTTATTTCCCCTCAGGACATGTGTGCGGGCATTGTCGGAAACCGGAAACGTGCATCTTCTTTAACACTTTCCGCAAATTTCAGGCGTTACAAAAAGGGCATACGCCCCTCGTCCTCCAGGGACGTACTCTTTTCTAAGTTTGTATTGGTTGCATACTTTTATTCTTACTTTTCACCATCACCACCGTCACCATCTTACTTTTACTTGTGTTATGAGATTATGGACCAGCTCCCGTGACATAGTGGTTAGGATGATCGCTTTCCACGCCGAGACTGGGAGGTGACATGGGTTCGAATCCTGTCACCGGCTGTGCTGTCTGAGGTTGTCCCTGGGTTTTCCGAAGACTTTCCAGACGGATGTCGGCACAGTTCCCCCAGAAGTGGGCCCAGGACACGTACTCACCCCCCTGTCCCCCACTCCTTCCTGCTGTCCTCTCTCCATCTGTCCATGTCTCTACGCCGCTCATAGCCACAGTTGCTTCGCGGCGCTAACGCGGAATAAAAAAAAAGAGATTATGGGCGACAATTTGTAACAACGAATGTACAATAATGCCACTATTTTTTATTCCACCGGCTACATCATTATTTTTTGTTCCCACAAATCTACCGTCATTGACATCTTTTGATGCAGAAACGATATTACTACTGCATTTGCCCCAAAGTTTCGGCGCAGTATCGGTAAGGACTGTTTGCGTCGCTGTCGTGTCGTGTTGACCGTCGCTACTTTCAGCACCTCTCTTAGTATAAATCACGCATCAATTAGTTGACACAGCGGGCTGTTCTGCGCACGCGCCGAGTGCACAGAAATCACATGCGCAGCACGATGAGATTAAAGGGTTCTAAAGTGCCGTAAGGTGGGCCTTGGTCAAGATGGCGTCTTCTTGTAGGCGCTTTGCTCGCATAAAGCAGCGGCAAGGAGGTCATAAACAGAGGCCGGAGTGGGCCAGTAAAGCCTCCAAGTACCGGCTGCAGGCCGTCAGCAGGCGCTTTAATACCAACATGAACTTGCCTTTATAGATCCTCCCGGGCCCCGATAAAAGCCGCGCCAAAAGGCCCATATTGACATCCACGTGCTAAAAACGGTAGAAAAAGAGCTCGTTCGCACACGTACAACGCACACAGAGAGCGACGTATGTGCTCTCGGGTAATGTCAAAAATGATGGTAAAGTGTGAAGATGTTTGAACTATATAAAGCTTATGAATTCCTAAAAGCGAAAAGTTTAGGAGTATAGCCCGGTAGATTTGTGTAACCCTTGCGAGACTCATAGTTCTATCTCGGCGTAAAGCCAGGGATTGTCGTTATGACCTTACTAGACCCTCCGTCAGTATCTCGAACATTCAATGTCTTACGCAGTAAGAATCTCAGTTTTTCTTGTTCTTCTTGTTCTCTTTGCAGGGTGAAGGGGTTAATATATCCTATTTGAGTTTGCAACTTGAGCGTAACGGAATAAGAAGCAAGAGAAAGAGAGAGCAGGAGAGAGAGAGAGAGAGAGAAAAGTGCTGCGTCTGGTCATCGTTTGCCGTGTGCATCAAGTGCATTCCTGCCGTTCAAATTAAACTGTGTATTCTATGAATTATCATACTGGTGCGTTCAAGTGTTGCACTCGTTTCTGTAAGCCTAAGAATAATAATAATAAAAAGAAAAACACAGCTCATCGCGAGCTTCGCCTGGCAACTCGCAGCAGTTGCAAAACACAAACAGGCGAAGAAGCGTGGCGACAAGCACGAACCCAAGTCTAACTCTGCGTCTAAGACACTGCTCATCCCGCATAGACCTGGGAGTGACACGAGATCGGACCCCATCACTGGCATCCTTTTCCCGGTGCATATTGTAAACAATTATTGACACAGCTCCCAATCTATTATTCAGCCCCGAATGTAGGATAACTACCTCTCTCTCATATCCTTTCTGCTAACCTCTCCACGCCGGTAGATCAAATATGGCCTGCCTTGCTTCACAAATCCGACAAAACAACCATAATCGGTCATGCTAAGAAAGCAAAAATAACGATGGTTTATTTTAATGAAGGCAGAAAGCAATAAACAGTGTGAGAAGTATAATGTATAAGTCGTTCGGTAATCCGCACCAAATCTGGGTATGTCGAATGCGTTCTACCGTACTGTATGCACGGCTGTTCTTTCGTACACTTGATGCAGATACTGCGCTGGTGATGGCTTAGTAAGTGGTTTCATGATTTCATTGATCATTTGTTGTTCATGTTCCCTCTGCTTCGCCCTTCTTGAGTTTGAGCTGCAACGCAATAGTCTTCCCAAATTGCGTATCTCAGTTAACCCACAACGCGCGTCGCTATAGTCACGCTCCAATACAACAGCGTAGAAACACTACGTTTGCTCTGTAAGAGAGCCAACGTGAAACATATTCTCGGTTGCTTCTCCTGCGTACACTAAGCCTGTGCGGTGTAAGCACGCTTTACAGGAGACTCCAGTTGATGGACGATCGGGCACACGCTTTGTCTGACATCAATCCGTACTTGTGTATAGCATTTGGCTTCAAAAACAGTCTTAGAGGTAATAGTGAAACCATTTCGGAAGTTCATTAAAAGTGTTACTATCAGGAAAACAGCACTTATCGACATCTCGAATGCGCTTCTTGAGATGTTTCATTTTGTAGCCGTTTGGCTGACCTTTCCTCTCTTTTTCTTCTTTGTTCTAATAAATATACCAACCCCCCCCCCCTCCGGTGGCTCTGTCTCGCTGCTACCACTCCAGGTCGTGAGCTCGACCCCATGCCGACGACATCGTAGATATGGTGGCAGGGTGCAAGTCTGCTTAGGTACGTGCTTATGTGTCTTGGAGCACATCAGTGAACAATAACATGCGCAAATGCACGAATAAACTACAGTAAAAACGTGCAATGAATACGTACAGGCTATCGTCATCATGCACCTAGCTGTGCTGACATGGATATTGAGTTTTATTTATTTTGAAGTTGACGCATCTCGGAGGTGTAAAATTAGTGGAGAACTGACTCGGGATAGTTTCCTTCATTTTTCGACAAATATGAATGCTATCGGTGAAATCCGCGAGTACGGGCAATGTCATCAATAGCACCATCCGATGACTTCCACACCGCATTTGTACTTCGCGGTGTATGATCTCAAATGTGTCTACGCAAAGCTACTTTTGTTCCACCGAATAAAACGACGAAATTTCGAAACGGCTCATAATGAAATGGGAACATTCACAGCACAAGAACATACATGGTGATACAAATTTGAGAAATGCGATCCGCAAAAATTTGAAAACAGAAGTTACAGTACGCGTTGGACTACAAACTTCCGCAGTCTGACGTGTTTATGCGTAACTATTGAATTTCGGGTAATTAACGAAATTAATTACTTTTACTATTTAACTAACGAACTCATTAATTCAGACAGTTTAACGATGAACTAATTATGTGCGACTCAGTGGAACATAAATAGGGTATTGAAGTATTTTTTGCGTGGTTGTATTGAATTACGCAGCGCCCCCGCTTACGCCTGCCTTCGGGCCAGTGTTGCTGAGACACCACGTCTTCTGTTTGTATTGTTTGTCCGTGTTGAACAACGACTACCATGTATCTCGTCTGCTTTACACCTCTTTTATTGTCAAACATTGCCGAAATGTAGAGAACAGCAGGTTTCTTACTTTAACTCCGATGTGCATCATCGCCGAAACTCAGACTCGGCTCCGCAACACCATCGCATTAGTTCTGGACGCGCCCTCTGCTATTGAATATCCTTCCATCGCAAGTTCCAACAGTGATGAAATGAGCGTTTATTGGGACGGCATTCCTTCCGCTAAGAAGACGCTCTCTTGAGGAGCCACAAGGTGTCAGCCTTAATAACGGGGCTGAAAATCCCCCGTCATACGTCGGACCAATTCCCTCCGTCAGATCTCCGTGGACACGCTACCTTTTTTACAGAGGGTCGTTTCGCGAGCTGCCAATTTCTGGCCGTCTCTTCGTGAGACAGGGGCCGAATTCCAGACGTTGTGGGCAAACGCTATCCACGAACATTTGTTAGCCGGGCTCCGCAATAAAGTGTGCCTCATCAATTTGAAGCGCTGACGGCTTTTATTGGACGACCTGCCGAAGCTGGACCAAACGGAGCCTTTCCCTCCATATCCTATAGCGCTTGCGACTGGCAGGTATGTAGACACTGCGTCAATAACAGCTCCTTGTTCTCGGGAGCTGTTGCAATTGCGGCTCGCAGAATCGCACACGTGGTGTCGCTCTCGGGGATGACCCTGAAACGTAAAGATGAAGGCAACACCGAGAGGGTATTTGGTGCAACAAATATTTTGTAAGAGCTCGAACGTCGAAATAGGCTTTTTTTTCCCATTCTTCCAGCAAGCCGTGAAAGCGGCTGACGTACAATGATATGTTATGGCGTAAGAGGATATGACATCCTCAAAATGTAGACTGTTCAACGTATCGTTGTTCCGCAGCTAGTCAAGCCAGTGACAAGTATTAAAATTGTCGTCTCGTTCATACGACTAGATGAGTAAAGGCCTTCGGTACAACTGGCACTCAGGAATTTGCCACTTATCATGCTCCTTGAAAAATTCATGCATCGTGCCTTCTCGGAGACATTTGACGCTAGTGCATTTCGATCCTAGTAATTTTGCTTGAGTGCCATCCTTACTGGTTTTGAGAAAAGTTGGAGCCCTATGAAAGGGACAGTTTTTTCAATTCAAAAACCGCCATTCCCAGAGGCAGAAAGAAAGAATTGTGAGGGAAGCGTATAAGCAACAGGGAAAGGGTGAAGAACGACGCAAAGATGATAAATAAAAGAACCCTTCGACGTGCAAGACCTGCGGTAAAGGTGGTCCAGGTACCCGTTTACCGTACTATTGTCCTTATTTCCCTCTTGCCATTTGGAGGTTTTCTCGACAGACGACTGGGCCCTACCTCGCGAAAGCGTTCAACTAACACGAGCTTACATCTCGCTTGGTACACGTTGTTGCACGTGCCCAACCCGAACGTAATTAGTATATCTACCACGTGAGATATACTGCATACCCGTCGGGTCCCCAAAAGACTAACCCCTTCCTCCGCCTCACTTCATTCCTGTTCTGTTGTCATGCGGCCTCCATACTGGGCGGGTGCCTGGCAGAAAATTCCTCTCATTGCTTCGACGGAATGAAACCTCGCGTCGCATGCAAATGAGCCCCCCGTCTTGGCAATTCCGATTCGACGAATAAGCGCGCCTCTGCTCCCAATATTTATATGTATGCAGATGCGTCCCCGCGTCGTAAACAGGCTTCTAGAAACAATGGTCGCCCGCATTTGCAATTCCCTGGCAGACGACGGTATTATACATGGAGGGAGAGCACGTTGCACGCGCATGCACTTATAAAGGCGGCTACCGCTATATTCCAGGGCAAGAGTGTTGCCCGTGTTTGCGGAGTAGCTGACAACTTGGACGTCTTCATCAGTACGAAGGTTCTGCATATTATAATTTAGCCTTGTTTGGGTAGGGCGAAGACAAAGCTCCCAAGTTAGACCGTTTGTGGCATGGATGTCGAAAGCGGCACATATCGATGGAGTGCTCCTCATAGAAGCCATTAAGGATGTCGGAGAGCGGAAACTCGGGTTTCTGTGATTCCTGTTGTAAATGAGAATCTTTGTGTAATTTGCGTGACTTTAAGCCTATCAAGGACGCTCTTTGCTCGGAGTTCGGTTGAAATGTCCGCGTGATCACTCGTTAACACGCCATTAACGAGGGATCCAGTGCATATTGCAATTGCCAATTCGAAACGTCGCACCACGCACGATGAAGGTCTCGGCACTGGAAAAAGTCGTATTCAGTGCTTATACCCTTAGAAAACAAGGACAACTGACACTAGTTCAGGCGAAAATGTTTGGTACCCAGTGGTACCCTCTCCCGCAGTGTTGTGTTTCCTACACAATAGACACCATTGTTGCGACCTTGGTTTATCTGTCTGCATAATGAGGACGTTACACCCAGGGCTATAAAAAAAGTCGTGATTTTTTATTAAAAATAAAACCATGTGATTTATTTAATTTACGAATAAAGCATTTAATTTAACTAACATTTAATTTAATTCGAACTTATTCGATTTAAATCGTGTTTATTTTATTAATGAAATTTTTTACCGCGCTTTTTTTTCTTTTTATTTCGTACCACAAGCACTAAGCTTGTGAAAATTAAACCATGACAAGGTAGAGGAACAGAGTCCACTCATGTAGTTGAAGAAGTTGTAGCTGAAAAAATGCATGTGAGACACTGTTAGCATTCCAAAGTTATTGCTTTTGATACACCAGAAAAAATGAACTGTGACATCACACTAAGAACATTACGCGGCTCTCGTCCTCTGGCTCTTCACTGAACAGGCGCGTGTGGACGTGTTCTGTGAGAGCTCCGCTGTTAGGCTTAGAAACCTCAAGAGATTGTTCATTTTGCATTTTGTATCCTTTTGTTAGTTGTTGAGTTTGAAGCGCTGAGCAGCTTACAGGGTGTAGCCGGGTCTCGTAGGTTGAGACGCCGGCAGAGCAATACGGTACGGATAAGTAATCGATGTGAATAAAACCTGATCAAAATAAAAATAAAAGAGAAAGGAAGCATGCGCGGACACAATCTTGTCATTCCCGGAATAAATTGGGAGTACAATAATTTTTTCCACTAAAAAAAAAAGAACATGCGTGATGCGTCCTTGAACGCGCAGCCAATAACACGGTCGTCGGGGCAGCATCCCTTGCGGTGCTGTTTCCGGGAAGGTTTCCTCCTAACATGCGTGACGTGGGCAAACTTACGCTTGTCCCATGCTACAGTTAGAAATATCAACACGCGTGGAATCGCCTACGTGGTAATTAATTGATTTATATGCGCGATTTTCTTGTGAAATATCAAGTGTATATATCGTACGTCAAGTATCGTCATCGTCGTGGTGTGTGGACCTGTTCCGTGAGAGCTCCGCTGTTAGGCTTAATAACCTTCTCGAGTGATTGCTGATTTCGCATTCTGCATCTTTTTATTAGTTGTGTGTGTGTTTTCTCACGTATAAGTTTCAAGCGCTGAGCGGCTTACAGGGTGTAGCCTGGTCTCGTAGGTTGAGACGTCGGCAGAGTAATGGGTGAGAGCCAGGATGACCACATCCTGGTTTTTAAGGTAAGAGCCCCTCAGGGGTACTTCGGGAAGGATGTTTTGGACGCGTGTAAGAAGGTAGCCCTCGGCAGAATCCGCGGTGCACAGAATCAGGGTTATGGCTTTTATGAGGTAGTTATGAATGATATGGAGGGTGTCAGGTTACTGAAGGAAAAGGGAGGTGTAGTAATTGGTGGAAAACGGGTAGAAGCATATTATTTGGGAGCGAAAATGCGAAGAATAACTATATTTCGATGCCCCATCGATTATCCGGATACCGACTTGGAAAAAGAGTTAGGGCAGTATGGATTAGTGATTAAGACTCAAAGGGAAAAATATGGTGGAGAGCATGAAGACTGCGAAACTGGAACAAGATTGGTGATCATGGAGCTTAATGGGGACCTTCCAATTTTTTTGACGGTGAGGGGAGTCAGAATTGAGTGCCTGTATCATGGGGTCATACGGAGATGTGCGAAGTGTGATGCAACTGCTCACCTAGCTCGTGAATGTAAGGCTCATAGATGCCGCTGGTGTGGGTCTTACTACGAGGTGGAGTGTGGGAAATGTAAAAGTGATCTGGCAAGAAAGAGGAACGTCCCGGCTGATGTAAGGCCATCGGCTTGGGGAGGCGTGGCTGAGCCGAAGAGTACGCCATGGGTGTCAGAGGAGAACTTTCCACGTTTGGAAAGTACAGAGCAGCAGGAAGTGCAGCAGGAGGTTGTAGAGGAAGCAAACAAGTCGGGCACCACAGTCGTAGAGAAGGATAGTGAAGTTAAAATGAATGAAGTAGTCAGTGGTAAGAAAGAGGGAGAAATAGGGGCCTGTGATAAGCAGCAAGAGGCAGAAGAAAAAGGTTTAGAGCACGAAATGAAGCTCAGCAAGGAGGTGGAGGAAACCGCAAATGATGAAAGCAAGAGTGAAGGAACGAAAGAAAAGCGAGGGTCAGAGGCTCGCAATGGCAATGTTGAAGAGGAAGCAAGCCCGGATTATGCTTCCTCTGTAACAAGTCTTCAGTGTCACAAGTTACATATTCTGACAGTGGAGAAAGCTTCCACACGATGGTATCAGAGGAAAGTGAGGGACAAAAAAGTGAGGAAGTTGATAAGAAGGGTCGTGGTATGGCTTTGAAAAGGAGAAGGGTATCTAGAAAGGCAAAAAAAAAAAGGTGGCAGAAAGGCGAAGGTTGATATTTAAGACAAAGTTGTTAAAGTATTACCGTGTCAGTCAGTTGAGTCTCCTCCACTCCACTCCACACCATTATGACATTCAAATATTCCTAACATTTAATGCAAGAAGATTTAGAAGTAAACCGAAACAAAACGAAGTAATCCAACTGTCGAAATTTTTGGGAGTTAACTGTATCCTAATTCAAGAGACGCATTGGCAAAAACAACAAGAAGCAATGGAATTCGATAAAATATTTAACACAAAGTCGTACTGGAGCAGGGATGGGCAGTATTTAAATACATTGTAATTAAAATACTATTTAAATATAAATACATGTATTTATATTTTGTATTTAAATACAGACTTGAAAAATGTATTTATAATTATATTTAAATACCAATTTTTGAGTATTTATTCTTGTAAATACTTTGTAAATACTCCTGAATACAATATATACTGACTCATATCTTAAAGTTGCCCTCCATTTGACCTTTCGGGAAGAAGAGAGAGTTTGGGGCGCAGTTATGCCGTGTTTGCGCTACCATGCGCATGCGACAAAAATTTTAGATGGCAAGTTTTTCACTGTTGTAAGCATTTGTTCATCGGCACATGTGGAGATGCTCTTCTCCTTTGCGAATCTGATTGTACGGCCAAACAGAAGATGCCTAAGATGCAATATTCGAGAAACTTCTAATATTAAGATTGCCATGATAATCTAACAAATAAATGCTATTGTTTGTTGCTGATTTGTTGTTATGATCATCGTTATTTCTGTAATTCCAGATGACATTTTCCTCACAGTATTTATGGTAGTAGTTACGGTATTTAAATACTGTATTTATATTTTGTATTTAAATACTCATATTGAAAAGTATTTATGCAGAGTATTTAAATACCTCTTTCAACAAAGTATTTTGTATTTATATTTAAACACTCAAAAAAATGTATTTATGCCCATCCCTGTACTGGAGTTATGGAACGCACAACTCAAAAGGGGTTGGAATTATTTTCCTGCAACCAAGTAGCATAAGAGTACTTAAATTCGAAAAAGACATCGGTGGGAGAGTAATTACAGTGGACATAGCTCACGGAGGAGGAGTACTTAGAATAATGAACGTGTATGGGCGAAATAGAGCAAAAGAATCGGAGGGGTTCTATAAGGATGAACTTCCGTATTATTTTATTGGGGCTCACAATTTTATACTTGGTGGGGACTTTAACTGCGTTACTGATACTAGAGATACATCATCAGGAAAACATTCCAACAGTGGTGCTAGACACTTGGAGTGGGCAGTACAAAAATTCCAATTACAAGATGTGTGGACAATAGCAGGTGGGGAAGGAACGGGTTTTACCCGCCTCAATAAAAAAGAGGGAAGCAGAATCGACAGAATATATGTATCAAGTCGAATGGCACAGAAAGTAAGGTTCGTTAAAATCATCGAAACAATTGACATTTTCGACTACAAAGGTGTCCTGTTGGAAGTGACAGAAATGGGGTTTCCGGGTTCCCAACGTCCATGGAGAATGAATATAAAGTTGCTCGATCTCCCAGAAGTTGACCAAGGAGTCAAATGCATAATCCAGAGAGGGGTCAAGGATAGTGACAATACTTTTCATTGGTGGGATAAACTTAAAAATGCTGTGAAAAACTGCCTTAAGGCCTGGGGGAAGAAATAGGTGCATGAGAAGCGTGCAACGACGCACAAGCTCCAGGATCGCATGTGGCGGTTGCAACAGTTCGGCGTGGGAGTACTCTCCGGTGTGAGCTACACCTCCGCCAAAGATCACCTCGCACTCCTGAGGGAGGAAAGGTGTGAGGCGTTGAGGTATATGGCGGCGAGGGACAATCTAGAGAAGGAAGCCTGGTGCTCCCGGAGGCTCCTTTCAAAACATCTGGCTTCAGCGCAACCGCCAATGGAGGCCCTCATAAACAAGGGCATACGAGTCACCAAGCAAGGTGAAATAGCCACTGTGGCACGAGAGTTCTACGCTAACATTTTTGAGAATGTACTCACAGCAGGTGATTCCTTTCGTGGGGGAAAGCCAGGAAAAGGCATAGAGCTTAGCTGCAAAGAGGTACAGCAGGCTGTCAGAAGCCTGAAGAATGGGAAGTCGCCGGGACCCGACGGGTTTCCGGCAGAATTTTCCAAACAATATTGGAGCATCCTAGGCCCCTCTTTGGTGCATGTCCTTAATGGTGCACTTCAGAAAGGTACATTTCCAGAAACCTTCCTTGAAGGAACGGTCACTCTGCTGTGCAAGGATCAGCAGCGTAAGGGGGAGTTGGGCGCCTGGAGACCTATAACGTTGCTAAATTTAGATTATAAAATATTAGCAAGGGCAGTTGTGGGCCGAATACAAGGAAATATGGAAGAGTGGGTGTCACTATCACAGGGTGCTGCAGTTAAAGGTGGAAGAGTCCAAAGGCAAATATGGGAGCTAAGAGATGTTGTAGAATGGACAAGCAGAAGGAGAATAAGAAGTATTCTCATGACCTTAGACCAAGAAAAGGCATTTGACCGGCTTAAACACGCATATTTAAGAGAAACATTAGAAGGAATTGGGACGGAAAATCCAATAATAAACACAGTAGGAGCCATGTATGAAAATGCCAAGAGTAGGCTACTCATCAATGGGCAATTGGGAAAGAGCTTTCAGATCGAAAGAGGAGTAAGGCAAGGTTGCCCCCTTTCTCCCCTGTTGTATGTGTTAGCCTTTGATAGGTTATTACGAGACCTGCACCAGTCTGAGACAGTGAAAGGGGTTGGATTACCTGGGGCAGTACAGTGTAAAACCATAGTGACCTACGCAGATGATCTCACTATGGTAGTTCAAGACGAAAAGGAAGTTGAGAAAGCTCTGGAAGTAATGTAAGGATATGGGACAATGAGCAGGGCGAAAATAGAGACAAATCAAAATTGGTATATTTAGGTGAGGAGAAGCCAAGGAAAGATCTGGGTCTGAGCATTGTGGAAGAGACCAAAATCCTCGGAGTCAGGTTTAATAAAGACGGGGTTTCACACAACACTTGGATGCAGTTAGAAAAATACTTGGAAGGATTGAAGGAAGACTATGTTGAACCGGGAACGCCACTTACAGCTCGAGCGCAGATTGTCAAAAGAATTACGATACCGAGGTGTGCGTACCTGTTTTCTGTCGTTTACCCTTCTCCTGAAATATGCCGTAGAATTGAGAAACTCTGCTTTCTGTTTATATGGGATGGGAAAACGCAATGGGCAGCGCAAGAGAAAATGAACCTGCCAATTGAAGTTGGGGGCCTACAGATTGCTGATCTGAAACAATTTTCACAAGCACATGCTTTACATGGAATATATAGGATGTTGGATGGCAAGGACATCGGACAGCAGGTAGCAAAATTTTGGCTGGGAATAAACATAAGACATTTTCGCCAACACGGGATAGATCACAGGAGTCCAATGTCGGAATGGCAGCCAGCAATTTATGAAGCAGGGAAGCACACATTGCTGCAATTGAAAACGTTAGATAAGAGCAAAGACTACAGCGGAAGCTCAGTCGCAGAATTATACAGAGATCTGAGGGGGAAAAAAATAAGAAAATATCCATCTACAATACCAGCGGATGGTTGGAAAAGAATACATAGTTACTGGTTACAGGGCAAAAGAAAATCATTTTTGTGGAAAGTGGCGCATGAGGTCATACCAGTGAGGGACAATTGTTATCTGTGGGGGGAAAGCCGCAGAAGGGACTGCGAGCTTGCGGTCAAATAGAAACGGTGAGGCACGCCGTCTTCGCGTGTAAGGTACCGGCGTACCCGTGGTCCTGTTTTAAGAAATATTTTGGATTAAGTAACTTAATGTTTGAAGAAGCTGTGGGGAATACATGTTGGGAAAGTAACCAAAAGACAACAGAAATTTTACATGTTAGTAGCAGTCGAAATCGCATATCAAGTTTGGTTAACAGGTGGAGAGTGGTGCATGGTGGTGACTGCTGGGGTAAAGAACTAATGAGAATATAATCAGTTACTACGTACGAACTTGGCTTGGGAGGGAGCGGCTAAGGTTAGGAGCAAAAAACTTCGCGATACAGTGGCAGTGTAAAGGGATCAGGGTAGTGGAGAGTATTATAAAATTTAAATTGGCAGATTGTATATATAATGTATGTAATGTAATGTATGTAAATATACTAACGCCGCAACACAGGGAGGAGATCTATCGGAAATTTGGGGTGAGTTAATTGTAAAGCACAGGGGTGTTGGCGCTCTTCTGAAGCACACGATACAGCGTTACACTCAAGTGCAAAAGCAATGGGGCAGAGTTTTAGAACTGACCTCAGTTGTTGACTTGGTTGGGGAAAATAAAGCAAATCAGTAAATTAAGGATGTTGGGAGTGGTAGGCTAAAACGATAAGGAAGATGGGCTTACTAATTGTGTGACTCATCTAATCAGTCAACAAGATACTACATTCTTGCGTTGTTATCTGGTATGTAAGATAGAGTTTGTGTAAAAGCGGCTACCTCCTTAGGTAGTTATCTTGCTTGATGACAATACACATCATGCGCGGCCGATAAAAAAGTCGTCGGGACAGTATCACTTGCAGTGCTGTTCCCGGGAAGATTTTTCCTAAAATCTACAACGCAACAAAACGATAAACGCTGAAACAATAAGGAAGGTGGGCTCACTAATTCTGTGACTCATCTAATCAGTCAACAATACAAAATGCAACAAAATCAAAACAGATACACAAAAACAAAAGTTTTCCGTGAATGCCCTGTGGCCCGCAGGACATGGTCAATACTATCTCGAAAAGAAATACCGCCAAACAAGATCATACGGTACAACAGAAGGCAAGCTTCGACTTCTGTTCACAGCAATAGCAGAACACGCTCTTTGAGAGGCCCAAATGCAGAGATATCATACAGTCCAGACAGTGGTGCTCCGTGGTGACGTTTGTCGACCGTGTTAGGAGTGAGGTGAAGCAGCATCTCGAAAGACAGTTGCTGATGACAGGTGAAACAGCATTAACGTCTACACGGGCCTGTGCCAACATAGTCGAGGTTGCTATTCACAAGTGTCTAGCAAGAACGGCATAACTTCAGTGCTTACTTGCGAACGTACAACACAAAAAGAAAAAAAAAAGAAGAAAGGAAAAAGGTCGTCTTGACGGCAGAGGCATGCGACCCTCGTGTAAATAGGCAGCGATTGTTTTTCAACTGCGACACCTAAAAACTTAAAGGAAAACGTTGTGAACAAACACTTTTTCAATTTTTTGTTGAACTAAAAATAGTAGTATTGCGTGTTGTCCCACCCTACCGTTGGCAATACACATACAAAGAACAGGCAATGTGATGTGGGCAAGCATCGCGTTGTAGTTGTTGAGGCAAGTAGACTTAGAACGACAAACGCAACACAAGCCACACAACGCCCAGTTGAGTGATTCAAGCATTGCTTCGTATCCCATCCTACGGTTGGCAATACAAAAACAAAAACACACTTTTCAACAACAACAAAAACAACAGAAAACGTCAAAGTTACAGGCGTACGGTACGCCAGGCGCTCGACGGGCCATATTTCTCGTCGACAATATCATGCAATCCAGATAATAAGGTAGGCTTTTTTGGCACACCTAAGAAGATTGTGCAATGTCTTCGACACATCGCTCTGTTTCTTTGGTGTTCTTAGTGGTTATAAACATTAAAGCCAAGGGAAGTTCTGTGTTCTGTTAGTGCGCTGAACTAGTGGAAATCTGCGGGGTTCCAGCCACACAGTTTACGTGTCACAATCAAAGGTGCGAAATCGAATAGGAATTGAGCAGGACGAAAAACTCATCTTTCCCGTGCTGTGCGTGAACAAAACAGTTCATTTAAATCCTTGCAAGCAAGTGCACTCACCTCGTATGCAGCTACACTAGATTATTGTAACGTATTTATTAATCTCAGCGTTCTCTAAATTATGTCTATATGAAGGAAGACAGTTAACATCGCGATTAAAATCAGTACTTTAAACCAGGATGACTTAATTATTTAAATCAGTTCACCCTGGTTGCGTCCTTACATTTGCTCCCCAAGCGACGTGGCATTTTTGTTTTATCTCAACAACCTCTTGCTGTACACCTTGGTGCGACTTCACAGGGTCTATGCTTATTTACGCCTACTTTTTGTTACGATTGTTCCGGTGCATTGGCACTGTTCCAATGTACTTGCTCGATGTTACACGTTTTGATGCAATGATGTCTTTCGGGAGCAGATACTGTGATGTGATGTGATACAGGAAGAAAGAAATTGGGATGAAAAGCAGATACTTCATAACAGTAGTGTTGAGCTTTGGTGGACGACAACAGCTTTTAACTTACACAGCTCACGCGGTGTCGCAATGCATATGGAGCTGTTCCTACATTTGTCACAAGACCTCCGCTACGTCGATACACAACGACGTCCAGGCTTGGAAACATAAAGTGCCTGCTTGTGCCGATGTTCAAATTCATGTCATCTTCCAGTTGTGTTCAGAACGGTCACTTTGCGAAGATTAAAGTGCCAAATTTTCACACTCATTGCGACTACACGTATTTCTTGTTGTTGCCCACTGAGCTACGCTGTAGGTCTTCTCTTGTTCGCTCTCTTCAAAAATTAGTGTCACACATGTTCTCTACCAATTTTCACCTCTGTTGTCTATATGGGAAAGAACACAATGAGGAAAGTTTCATTTCACTGGGATAATGAGAGGGTAGTGAGCAGTGTAAGTCCCGAGACAGTGACAATGATAGTTTCTCTTTAGCGGCCGAAACCAGAGCATGTGCCATAATGACAGTGATGCATAGTTTAGCGTCAGATGTAAAACAGAGGATGAACAGCTACCCCCTTTAGTGGGCAAAGTAAGACAAAACCTCGGACTCGTTGTAAGTTATGAAAGCGGGAACTTATCGAGTATACCATACTCCACGGTTTTGACATCTTTAGAGGTGAAACAGGAAACAAAAAGAGGCAGTACACATTTGTGGCTCCCAATGCAATGGTGTAGGGTACCGCACCACCGCGGTGAAACACCCCATCTCATCGTCATCATTTATTGTTGTTGTTCTGACTGCCAGTAGTTCTCAGTCGTCAAAAGCTTTATGATATATAACTAGGGTTTCTCGTTTTCGCTGAATATTTTTTACAGCAGCTGCTGTTAACGTGAAGGTTCCAGGAGATCGCCGTGTCCGTGTGCCAAAATCCTCCTCGCCTCTCCGCTCCAGAGAGGAGGAAAACAGAGTGACAGGTGCGCGCGCAGGTGTGGAAAGGGCAAGCGGCGCTACAGAGCAGTATCTGTTTGCGGGGCAGGGGAATGGAAAGGAAGCACACATTAGGTAGTTTTAACATATATATCAGAAGCGTTCCACGGAAACAAAACAAAACACAAAACACTTTCAAGGGCAAGACCAGCAACGTGATGTCAGCCACTGCAAAGGAATCGGGTGCTTGGCGTACCCTGTTTACGGAACTCGTAAAGACGTTCCAATCTGCTAAACCTCTTATAATCCTTCTAAACCTCCCTACTGAACCGGCGCCGCGAGAATTAAACAAACGAGAGTGTGTAGTGTGACGCCACGTCAAGTGTGGATTGGGTGCCTAGATTATGCCCTCATGCATGGTGGAGGCCAATACGGCATTAAGCGATAGAAGAGATGAGATGCAGATTAGCTGGTTGTACATGATGAAAGGGAACCCCGAGACAAGGAAATGGCGTACGAAGAACCGTTGTTGTCTTAGTTATGTACGTCTCTTCCCTGCTTCGGAGTTCTCTTCCAGTAATTATTTTAAAAAAAATCGAAATAAAGAAATCACTGCACTCCTTGGGGCACTACCAAACGCGTACGAAACGTGAAAACATTGCAGCAGACGAAGGGCGATCCTCGCGCTGCGACCGTAAATGTCTTGCGTGCGGCTCAACCGCAAACCCGACCTTAGGTCGACGTGGGCCCCGTCCAGACGACGTGGGCGACATCATGTGAGAGGCGCTCTGCAGCCACACTGTGCGATCAGTGGCGTGGCTGAATGTCCGCTCGGTAGTGGTAGTCAAGGTCGTGCGGAAGATTTGGTTTGAATCCACCACTGGCTGTACTGTCCAAGGTTTTCCCTGGGTTTTGTGACAGACTTCCGAGACGAATGACGGCACAGTTCCCCCTGAAGTCCGCACACCAATCCCCCTGTGTCCCAATTCGCGCAAGCGAATTCTGCTACCCCCAAAAAAGGAAACGGTACGATCGCACCACAGAAGGTGCGAGCGCACCGCAAAAGTTCACCGGGGCGAGCGTCTCGACCGCGACCACGCATTAGTGTGTTTTAGCACCTCCAATGTGTTCCACAGAAAGAAGACAAATAGATATGCACTGTAATGAAAAAATTTGTTTGAAACATGTCACAAATATTTGCAAGACAAGAAATTTGCAGACCATCATGGCAAGTGTTGCGACAGTACTCCACCTCATGTGGGGCTGCGATGCGCGATCTCTTTTGGCCATTCATCGAGCCTTGGTGCGTGGTCCGCTCCTATACAGCCTTCCAGTATTACACGGGATTTCGCCATCCTCCGAGTCCAAGCTTCAGTGTCTTTTGGCACGTAGCCTTCGTGTGTGCCTGGGCGTGCCAAGAACAACGGATACTTGTTTAGTCATGGCAGAAGCGAGAGAGACTCCGCTTGCTATCCAGCGCTTTAATGAGACGAGCCGTCACTATCTCCGTTTGTTGGCTCATCACCGGCACCACCCTTTACTGCTGAAGCTTTCCCGTCGCAGGAATAACAAGTTCAGGCCCTGCATTCAACAGCTAAAGCCTCACCTGCCACGTTTTCAAGTTGAACCCCAGGCGCGTCCAACACCACCTTGGACCCTCCCTCTGCCATCTGCTTCACTATCCGTTCCCGGGCTGCAGAGAAAGGATGATGTCGCTGCAGGTGTGTCCAAGGCGCTCACACTGGATATGATGAGCGAGCTGTATGCAGGCTTTACTCCTGTTTTTACGGATGGCTCGTCCACAAAATCCAGCTCTGCATGCGCCTATATTATTCCGTCCGAAGACATGACTGGTATCTTCCGTCTCTCGCATCTGACGTCGTCAACATGTGCTGAGCTACATGCTTTGCTCTTTGCCATGCGCAAGATCCTGCAGTGTTCATCTCGGCCATGGGTCTTCTACACAGACTCGAAAGCTGCTATCCAATGCCTCGCAACAATGGGCATTCGAGGTCCTCTCGCGTCCATTGTTGCTGACGTGCTTGAAACTTACAAGGAGCTGCTAGACCTGGGCCACTGCGTAGTATTACAGTGGGTACCTGGTCATGTCGGCGTACCCGGCAATGAAGAGGCCGACCGGGCGGCCCTGCGGGGTCATCATATAGCTTCAGCCCACTCTATCATCTTGCCCAAAGGTGATCGTCAGGCCCTCGTCCGTGCTCTCTCTGCAGACAAGACAAGATCACAGTGGCTGCATGACATTACACCCTACTCTCTGCTCCACGCAGTGGATCCTTCTCTTTCACTGTCGCTTCCTCATCGCCTTCCGCGACACTACGCATCCCTGCTTCACCGCATGCGGCTGAATGTTGCATTTACACCAGTTATGAGGCAGCGTCTTGGCCGTGCGCCCTCGGACCTTTGTGCAGCATGCAGTGTGCGTGCAGACCTGCACCACCTACTTATGGACTGCCCGGACTACCAGCGGGAGCGTGCGATATTGCAGCACGAACTGCATGCGATCGATCATCGCCCCTTTACCATAGGCAAGGTGCTGGGCCCATGGTCCAGTCCAGCTCATACACGCCAAGGTCTGCGTCACCTCTGGGACTTCTTGTCATCAACAGGCCTCTCCACCCTGCTTTGATTACCGGACCCCTTATCATAATCATCATCATCTCTCATCACGTACAAGTGGCACTGGGGCAGCGCCCAGCCTGCTGGCCGGCATCAGCCCCATCTCATCATCGTATCTCTATTTGTGTGTGTGTGTGTTGCGACATTTGGCGGCAATGTCAAAATTCTCGTCAGCGTCAGCAAAAGTGGCTGACAGCTGCCGCTGGGAACTGCAACACCTTCCGTGGTTGTCTGTAATTTTTACGAAATTCGTAACCAAAAAAGTCATTTTTTTTTTTAAACCTAGAAATGGTGGGTTTCTGCGAAAATATTTTGGGTTAATGTCTGACCCTGCGAAAATAGGGGGAAAAAGTGCAGCAACGTTGAAGATTCTCATCTACACTGCAGTTTTCACTGACGGATCCTCCAGTCATGAATGTTCATCGTCTGCATTTGTTATTCCAACTGACGGTGTGTCACATGGATACCGTCTCTCACACCGCACATCATCAACGTCGGCTGAGTTATATGCTATCCTGTTGTTTCTACGTAAGACGCCCTGTGACGATCCGCGGGCCTGGGTCATCTACTCAGATTCAAAGGCTGCTCTTCAATGCATAGCCAACATGGGAATACGTGGATCGCTCGCCCCAGTTGTCACTGATATCCTCCATCAGGTTCAGTTTCTAAGCGATCACGGTCATCATATATCCCTGCAGTGGGTCCCGGGTCACTGTGGTTTGAGCGGAAACGAAGAAGCCGACAGAGCGGCAACGGCTGCCCAACAGTCTCCGGCTGTTGTACCAACGGTGTTATCAAGAGGAGACAGGAGATCACTTCTGAATGAGCTCATTCAGCCACTAGCTCGCCAGCAGTGGAGTCGGGACATCACTGACAGGTCTCTCATGTATTCTGTGGATCCCACTATGTCCTTCTCAGTTCCTGACCGTTTACCACGCTGTTTCACGTCCCTCCTGCACAGGCTTCGTCTCAACGTTGCCTTCACTCCCCAATTCAAGTGCCGAATCGGATACTGTGACAGCTGCCTATGCTCCAAATGTGGCGTTGAAGCGAACATTGAGCACGTCCTAATAGAATGTAAGCTCTACGAAACGGAGAGGCGGCAACTCTGTGCTCAGCTG